>NW_017387732.1:61726-143567 GCF_001664035.1 Metschnikowia bicuspidata var. bicuspidata NRRL YB-4993 | reverse complement strand
CTAAGATTAAATCCTATGGGTTCTGTCGCATGAGTTTTGTCCTATGGATTTAGTCTTATGAGTTCTGTCGCATGGATTTGGTCCTATGGATTTAGTCCTAAGAATTAAATCCCATGGGTTCTGTTGCATGAATTTAGTCCTATGGATTGGACCTATGGATTTTGTTCCATGGACTTCGCCTATGAATTTAGTCTTATGAATTAAATCTTATGGGTTCTGTCGCATGAATTTTGTCCTATGGATTTAGTCTTATGAGTTTTGTCGCATGGATTTGGTCCTATGGATTTAGTCCTATGAATTGGGCCCATAGATTTAGTTCTATGGATTGGGCCTATGGACTTAGTCCCATGAATTACATCCTATGGATTCTGCCGCATGGATTCTGTCCTATGGGTTTGGCGTCCCCAAATCCGGCCTGCCTACATTTGATCCAGCCCAAATTAGGTCTCAGGTTCAATTACCCATATTTGGCCTCCCTATACTCCGTTACCCACATCCGGTCGCCCCGATACTCGATCTACCCGAGCCTTGGCACTTTTCAAAAACCCACGTCTTTGAATCTGGCCACCACGGATTACAATGCCCCAGCCCTAAAATGACCACGCCCTAAAATGACCGCGCCCTAAAATGCCACGCCCTGGAATGGCCGCGGCCCGCGCGCACCCGTGCCTCCCCGATCAACATCTGGACACTTGTGCCTCGTCAACCAACAAAACACCCCCTCCCCCCGCCGTGTTCTTGCCGCTGCCCCCCTCCCCCACACACCCGCCAGCATGTCGGCGCTCCCCTCGTCGCGCAAAACACACAGCGAAAAACACAAGCAGATCTTCCGCCAGCTCCTCAAGGAGTCGCCCAACAAAAGCTGTGTCGACTGCAAGTCCGCCCAGCACCCGCGCTGGGCCTCCTGGAACTTGGGCTGTTTCATCTGCATCCGCTGCTCCGGCATCCACCGCTCCATGGGCACGCACATCTCGCGCGTCAAGTCCGTGGACTTGGACGTGTGGACCGACGAGCAGGTCGAGTCCATGATCAAGTGGGGCAACGAGAAGTGCAATCTCTTCTGGGAGGCCCGCTTGCCCGCGCACTACGTGCCGGACCCCCTGAAGATCGAGAACTTCATCCGCACCAAGTACGACATGAAGAAGTGGGCCGCGCTGCCGAACGTCCCGGACCCCATGGCGCTCCCGGCGGGCCGCGCGGCAGGACTGGCGCCGGGCAAACAGGCGGGCCCTGACCCGGCGGCCCCGGCCCCGCGTGCGGCCGAGCCGCCGGCGGCGTCCTTGCGCCAGCCCAGCCTCGCGTCCGTGTCGGCGCCGTCGCTTTTGGACGACGACTTCGGCGCGTTTGCGTCGTCTGCTCCGCCCGCGCCCATCCCCTCGGCGGGCGGCCAGCCCACGCTTGCCACGGCCCCCGGCTTCTCGCCCCGCGGGCCTGTGCGGGCCAGCACCACCCACTTTGCATCTGCGCCGCAGCCCGCGCCGCGTGCGCTGGACCCGAGGTCCGACTTGAAGAAGTCCATCTTGTCGCTCTACTCGTCGCCGGCCTCCTCCTCGTCCAGCGTCTACCAGCACCAGCACCAGCACCAGCAGCACACGACATACAGCAGCCCCGCTGGGTCGCTGTCGCCGCTTCCGCGCGCGCTGCCAGCCCAAACCCCGCCGGCACAGCCGGTGGCCGGGCTTTCTGACTCGCTCGTGGGGTTGAAGATCGGCCCCGAGCCGGCGGCTGGGAAGACGCCCTCTGTGTCCGCGGGCGCGCCCAGCCCGCTGCCGCGGTTCCACACGGCGACCCCCGCTAAGACGCGCACGGCCGTGCCCGCGGCCCCGTCGCAATGGGCCAACGAATGGAACGATGCCCCGGGCGCTGCTGGCCCGTGGACGCCTGCCCCCGCGTTCAACGGCTCCCGCGCAGGCTCCTCGGTCTTGGGCGCCGGGTTCGCGGGCACCTTCGCGCACGCCGGCCCCGGGGCTTCCGCTCCGGCTGGCCTGAAAAGCGCGGCCACTACAGACTTAGACGACGATTTGTTCAAAAACGTGTGGGACTAGCGCAAGGGCTCGGCGCGGTCTATAGTGTCAATGAATGAGTACTTGCAGAGACAATGCTATACACTGGTCAGTGGCCGCCGGTGGTGGGCAAGCCCACGTAGACCTTGAACGAGTCGTAGATCAACCACTGGAACCCGGTCAACGTTCCGATCATGACAATGCGCATGGGCAACCCGTTCCAGAGCCCGCCAAACCCGATCGTGCCGTAGATGCGCTGCACGGCCTGGCCCAAGCCCTCGCCGGCCTTCTTGTCCGTGTTCACCTTCGACACCATGACGTCCGCAGGATGCGACACCACCGCACAGAATATCCCGGCAATGTAGCCCCCCATGAAAGACACCCCTGTTTGCTGCAACGGCGTGTATGCCGACGCGGGCTTGCCAAGGGAGGCGTAGATCTGCTCCACGGTCTTCTCGAAGGATGCGAACTTGACCATGGTGTACGGGATCTGGCGCGCCCAGAGCGGGCCTATGCCTTTATAGAGCCCGGCAACGCCCTCGCGGGCGGTGATCTTCGACCACCCATCCACCACCGACGACGCGTACGGCGGAATCGTCGTTTGCGTCTTCACCTTGATGGTCTCCAACGGACACAACGCAAGATCGGCCAAAAACTCCGCCGAAGCCGCGGCCCCCAAGTACACCCCGGTCTTGTACTTGGATGCGTTCTCCGGCCCCACCGCGTCCGAGTACGTCTTCTTGAAGTACTCATAGAAGCCGTACTTCCCTGCTCCCTGGAGCGCGTATCCGACGAAAGTCGCGCCCACTCCCGTGAACACAGAGTCCCCGCTTGTTTTCAAAATCGTCCTCCATGCCTGGACGTTCGACTTGTAGAGGCTCGAGTCGACCTGGCGACGGCACTTTACCAAATCTAGCGGAGTGACTGCAGAATGCGTGGGGCCGCATGCAATGATTCCGCCAAGGGTGCAGGCAGCATAGTATTCTTTGGAGAAAAGCGTGATGCCGTCTTCTCGGGGCGCCGTCATGGTATGACTGAATGTGTGATTTCTTCGCGGTCCGTATTCCGGGCGCTACATCGACGGCACGGGCGTTTTTGGCTTTTATATAGATTGCCTGTTCCACGCAGCAATCTCCAGATGAGCCTGCACTCTGCATAGGACTTGCGTGAGACGGCCCGCAACCGAGCCTTAAGCTACCGTGGGCCGACAAGCGCAGTCTTCTTAGTTTTTCCCCATCAGGTGCCTAGATCAGCTGAGTCTTTATGCCTTTTCACTTCAGGCGACTGGCGGTTTGCTAAGAAGGCAAGTCTGCCGGAATCGGCCACTTGCAGGGAGACGCCTGGGATGACTTGACATTTGGCGTATCTATAGACAGGCCTGTATGGTGCAGTTCATGGCACTGATTTCTATGTGCGCACATCTGCTCCGTGGGTATCCGAGCGCAGACCGGGCCGGTCCATTCTTCGCCTAGCGCTATATCCTGGATCCCCAAGAAAAAACACTTGGCAAAATTGATCATCAGGCATTCTGTCTCAGTTGTTTTCTCATCCAGAAACGAGACCTCCGAAATGAACCACTCCGCTTTTGGACCCTGGTATGCCTATTCCGATGGCTCCAGCCAAATAGCCGAGCGCGGCCGGCCGCAGCCAGTGCGGAAATTAACTGAGCGGAGCCATTGGTGCAAATAAACCAGGCCCTTCTACAGGTATGAACAAGGCGTCCACACGCCGAAGAACCAGTACTATTTTGTGGGGATTCCCCGTGAATTAATGTCGTTTTCCAGCCTGCTGTTTGTCTGGCTTTTTTCACGGCCCCGACTCATCGTAGATGCGTGGTGAAAACACCTTAGATAAGCAGAACACTCCGCACACGAGCAGGAATCCCATCCCATTTGATGTACCGCCACCACCACGAGAAGAATCCATGGCCACATCCACAGCTCCGTTGCGTAGCTCGATATTCTCGAAGTCCAAATTTAAATTGCCCATAATCTTGTATCCTTTCCGGAAATCCCCGCACACTCAACTGCAAAGCTCGTGCCGAAGACCCCCGGCTTCGCACCTGTGCCTCCCCGAGTATGGATCTGGTGAAAGATTCGAGACAGTCCACCACCAGCCTGACAAATCACCACTCCTGGGTATTCTTTCTGGGCACGCTTCTTCAAACCAGCCGTTGCGATTATATGATGTGCCCATATTAGAGACCACTTGCCATCTCCACATATCTGCCCATCGCATCGGTTTCCATTATTCTTGCACTGACAGAATCTTCTCATCACTCATTTGACCCAGACGGATACTAAAAGCGACGCGGAAGACCACATCTCATTCGCCCCTTTCTCTCTCCTTGCCCATATTTCATATCACATATATTCACACATGGCCGGTGCCAGTGACCCCGAAAAAACGCCGCCTCTCCGGCGGCTTGCCCAGGACTTCTCCGATGTTGTACATGGCGAAGACATGGAGTTCAGGGAAGAAAACACCCCGAATTTCCCCGTGGTGAAGCGCTTCGGGCTCATCGGCAAGATCTTGCTGCCCCAAATGTTCTCGACGTTTTCGGAATCCCAGCTCATCACCATTGCCGGCGCCGCATCCGGCTTTATATCCGGCGTGTTTGTGTGTCCGCTTGACGTCGTGAAAACACGCTTCCAGGCGGCAAGCCTGCTGTACAAATACTCCGGGTTTTTGCAAGCATTCACCTCCATATTGCGTGACGAGGGCCTCCGAGGCCTTTACCGAGGAGTCGTCCCGGTGACAATCGGCTACTTGCCCACATGGGCTATTTATTTCACCGTGTACGAAAAAGCAAAGAACCACTACCCGAGTTTTTTCCAGCGGCGCTTTGGCCTTGAAATCGACTGGCTCAATCATTTCGCCGCATCCATGACCGCGGGTGCGTGCTCGTCGTTCGTCGTGAATCCCATATGGGTCGTGAAAACCAGACTCATGGTGCAGACTGGCAAGGAAGACCTCCTTTACAAAGGCACCATCGACGCGTTCAAAAAAATGTACAAGAACGAAGGCATTCGTGTATTCTACAGTGGGCTTGTGCCCTCGCTTTTCGGGCTAGTGCATGTCGGCATCCATTTCCCAACGTATGAGGCAATGAAGAAACTTCTCGGTGTGAACAGGACAAAAGATCTTACGAATGATAACGAACACAAGCTCTGGCGCTTGCTTTTGGCGTCCTGTGGGTCCAAAATGATCGCGAGCACTGTGACATACCCACATGAGGTTCTACGAACACGCATGCAAATGCAAACACGCGAGGAGCGCAAGGCTTCAGGTAAGTTGGCTTCCGAATTCAAGAAAATTTTGCACAAGGCCGGGCCCAAGGGCTTCTACGCTGGCTATGTAACAAACCTTGCACGCACGCTTCCTGCCAGTGCAGTTACTCTTGTTAGTTTCGAATACTTCAAGACTTATTTATTGGAAATCACAGGGAAACTTTCGAGCTGAGACTTGGAACGATCACTCTTTAAGAACGCCTCGCTAAAGGAATGCATCACGCTGGAGCGAAACGAAACCACGGGCTTTGGGGACCTGGACAATCATTGACCCCTCTCATTCGAGGTCAAGTGGTACGCACGTACTGGCTGATCTTTGATTGTGAACATGCCTTGTTGCAAGGAGAATTCCGACAGTACATGTGGTTCTCTTTAAATGCAGAGTGGAAGGTGATTCATGTATCTTAGTTCTTCATCGACCCCATTCTGGGAATGTTCTCATGTTCTTCCTCACAAAAGAGAAAATTTTGCGGCTTGGCTCCTTTGGGTAAGCCACGTGTTATTTAAAAGAGCACGCCAAGATGTAGCCACAAATGACACAGATCGATTCAGGCATTTTCGAGAACATTGCTCCAGAAAATGATTATGGCATTTTTGACTATCTCACGACGTAAATAATCTAGCACACCACCACATCAGTTTCATAGACCAAATAGCTGACTTCACTAAATTAAGGAATTGACCCATAATATAGGCGAGAATGAGTAGGATTATTCACAGAACCCTAGCCGTCTTTTTTAGTATGCAATCCTGTCAAGTGTTGCTCTTAGGCCTTCGGCTTATGATTTTGCTCTGCAGAACCAAAGCTAGAAAGAAAAGAACAAAAGATTGTTTTCAGTAGTACCCATATACAATAGACAGCCAGCTTGATGCACGTGGTTGAGTGCGAGCAAATACACCATCTACCATCAACTTTAGAGCTTCGGGAAGTGGCGGAATATAAGCTCACTATGCAAAGCACAGCTCCCGGGTTGAATCATAATGCAGCTCAAGCTAGTCATCTTGGAAACAATTAATAAAATAACTATTCACTTTTGTGAGGATGCTTTTCACTAGCTTCTTATGTCTCCTCTGATGTCTTCAAATACCAAATACGCCCTTTTTGTATATCTTCCAAGGGAGCCGAGCCCTAAACATCACCTCTACCAATCCTCATCCGAAAGTTCATGTTGACTTCTTGATTTTGGCCTCAACCACGTCGATTTTGTCCTGTGGCGTCTGGTGCTTGTCGGTTCTAGTGCCCACCCGAATGTCACTCTGGATTCTAACAACCCCACTCTTGTGCAATACTTCGTGAAAGCTTCCAATGAGATCCATGACCTCGGACCAAGGACCTGCAATAGTTGTGCCCGCAGAATGTAAATTGCAATCCAAATGTGACGCACGGGCAAGTTGTGTAATCACAGCAACCTCGTCCAGCACAGAGGCCTTGGCTGTTCCAATTGGAATTAGGCACACATCAGCAAGACAATGAAGCGATACCATATTTTTATAAGAATGTATATGTCGTTTGTTCGCTGTGTTTGCTATACCAATATAGACGAACTCAGGAAGCGTATATTCGAGGCGCGGTATCTTGAGTCACATGGTTATCAATCGGGGCCATATATGCCGTATGCACTCGATCTCGAGGTTTAGGTCAGACGAAATGAAATGCCGTAAGCTGTTGACCTCTGGAAACGAAGCATGAATTTGTACCGCAAAGCCATTCTACGAAATTTTTCTTAGTGAGTCTTTTTGAATGTATTTCAGTAGAATTTATTCGGAGTATAAGAATGTGACAAAGACATTGGCAGATCCAAGCTGGACCACGAAGTTGCAAGTTCATTTCACTAATTAGTCTAAATATTTGCGGTATTGTGATTACAAAGGCTTCAATTGGACAAATGGTGTGACAACTGCACTAAGCTATGTAGAATGGGGAAATTTTGATGTTGTGGCCCGTCACTATATGCGAGCGTCAATTCGTATTGATATATTTCGCTGAATGAATGTGCCACAACGTCTACGTTGCAAGATTTATATTGATTCCCATCTGATTACTTATCAGAAATTACGTCAATGATTTCTAGGATAAGTCTTAAGTCGCTTCAACTCAGATGGCTAGATAGGACTTAAGAAGCTTACTTCTTGCGACTCGCCGCGTCTTCGAAAATCGTGGTGACGAGCCAATTTAATTTTTATTATGTTCTGTAAAGAGTTTTCGACAGGCTCCTTCACCTCAGAAGCTGCAAAAGAAAAACAAAAAGTTTTTTGTGTATAAATTTGACTAACGACTCAACTCTCTGTCTTTCCAAATTACTCGTCACAGTAATTGAGTTTTCATATATTGTTTTTGTAAAACACACCGACACAAAACAGGCCGGTCTAGTATAGTGGTAAGTACAGCTCGTTGTGGCCGAGCAGACCCAAGTTCGATTCCTGGGACCGGCAGTTATTTTTGCATTTTCAGATATCTGTTTGAGTCTGTTTTTTATAAGTTACTGTGGTCATGTCGGAAAATTTCCGACTGAAAAGTCAAAATGAGCCCCAGCAGGAGCGACAAAAAAAATCTAAGCTAGACATGCATTTCCTATGTTATCAACTCATATTTATTCCCAATTCCTTTCACACTTGAGCTGTACAATCCAGAACGGTTGCTTCAAGCAAAAACTAATAGATTCCAGGCGGACCAGACCGCGCTGCGCTGTTTAACCGGCAGTGACGGTGCTCTGGGAAACGGCATTCACCATAGATTGAGGGTGGCCCTGAACTGGGTTCTGACCAGCAGCAGCCATGTTGTTTTGCTGCAATCCGTGGGGCTTGACGCCAGGAACAGACTGCCTGTTTGGGTTGTTGGCGTTCTCCTTCAAAGCAATCAACTGCTTGGACCTGAAGCTCTCGTAGTGGGTCAAAGCGGTGGTTTCAACCAAGTCCTGCAAGTGGGTTCTGGTTAAGAAATCTCTTAAGAACACAAACTCGCACTGAGACACGTCCTCGATGTTGATGGCGCCCCACTTGGACTTGCGGCAACGAACCACCTCGCCGTTGATCTCGCTCTCGTGGTCCGAGCCAACAACAGCAAAAGGAATCAAAGACTTGATGTCTTCATTCAACTGCCTCTCGTCCTTGGACAAGTCCTCGCTGTCGTATGGGTAGATGTTCAAGTTGTGCTTGATGAAGTCATTCTGTAGCACTTTCTTTAAAGTGGCACGCTCGCTCAAAGTCAATGAGTCGCTCTTGGCAATGATGGGCACGACGTTGGCAATCTCCGACAAACGCTTCAATGCCTGCACGTCCAAGGCCTTCAATCCCGAGCCGCTGCTGGGCGGGATGAAGTACAAAATGCAGTGCACTCTCGAGTCCGGAATATGCTTTGGTCTCTGTGCACTCAACTCCTTGCGCAAGTACTGCGAGTGTTGCTCCTTGATGTACTTTACCAAGAGATCCCAGCACTTCTCGTTGTTGATCTGGTCTCCGAAGCCGGGGGTGTCGATAACATTGATGTTCAAGCGAACGTTGTTCTCCGCCAAAAGATGGGAATGCACCTTGATCTCCGTGGTTTTCTCTGCAGGCTCGTCAGCATTGTGGCGGCCCAGGGTAGTGGCCAACTGGGAAGAAAACAAGGTGTTTACCAAGGTGGTTTTGCCCATACCTGAGCGGCCCACGGCCATAACATTAAAGGCAAAGCCCTTTTTTAACAATCTGTTTTCGATCTGCGAAGTGATGGTGTCGAATCCCACATAGCTGCTGGGATGCGTGACACTGTCGTCGGCGGGAATGGACATTTTGCTTTTTTAAAATGTGGAGCAGTTGGGGTATGTAGTATTAAGATATGAGTCTGTGTTCACAAATATCTACAGCGAGGCTGATCCAGTGTTTGGTGCGCACACTACACGCAGTTGGCAGTGCCAGTCACGTGTGCCGGTGGGGGACGAGTGTTTTATAAGGCAGGCCACAGATTTGTTCAAATTCTGACGAGCTTTACTTTTCCACTACAAGGCCTATCTGGATGGCTTTTGGGAGGAAGCTCTGCTAGGGTGGGGGGAGAATTGTAGTTTTAGCAGGAACAAACTCATTATTGAACTCAGAATTGTTGAAAGTGAATTAAGGTTGAGGCTTGGTGTTTCGCACCCAAATTGAAGAAAGCCACGAGATCTGCAAATGATTGTTGTCTATGTATAAAATCTCTATTATTTTTTGTGTTTTTTCCTTCCGTTTTTTCCTTTAGGTTTTTTTCTGTAAATCTTTCTATTCTTGCTTTCTCCCATTATATCTATATAGAATCAATCGGTGTAGACGTCCCTGTCGAAATTGAACATGCCATATGCATGCTATTAGAAATCCTGGATTCAGCACATAGCGCTGCTTCCCACCACATCGCACTCAATCCTGGTACATGCTCCCTTGAAATTTTCAACATACGCAGAATGAAGTAGCCAAGAAAAAAAACGTCAGTGTTTTCAAAGGCAGAAAAGGGCCATCTCCGCCGCGCCCGTCGCCCAACGCATAAAAGAGTGGCCCAGACATGTCCAATACTCCGGCTTGGCCAGACACCCGTACACCCTCACATCAAGATCACCTCAAAGATTGAAGGTGAAAAAAAAAGAACGCGGACCAATATAACCACACATATTCAACATGTCCCTGGCACTCAGATTGGCGTCCTCGGCGCTCTACTCCCCACTCGCGGGTGTCAGCATATCAGTGGCCTTGCCCAGGATGCCCATGCTCCCTAGACTAGCTGACTTTTTGCCCAAGAAATGGGCAGAAACACCTGTAGTGTCGGTGGACCCAAGACTAGAGGAACTTGCCCGGCTCTTGGAGAAAAACAGTCAGCCGCCATTTATGATTGACAACGGCGCGATCTTGAAAGCTGCCCCCAAAAAGAAGCCCTCCTACAAGAGAACCAGAGAGAAGTTGTACTCGCCAGGAGACAAGCAGATCCAGCCATTGCACAACTTGCGTAGATGTGCTGCGTGCGGCCGTGTCAAGAGATCCCACTTCATGTGCATGCACTGTTTCGGCGAGATCCGGGCAATGTTGAAGCAGAAGAAGAAGGAGATTTTCGGCGAGCCAGCCAAGTACGAGCAGGAGTTGGACTCTATCGACAAGAAGATTATATACCCAGGCAAGTACTATACGCAGAAGGAATGGCGCATGGAGAAGAAGGAGTGGATTCCAAAGAGAGAGGAGCCTTTGATGTTCGACCCCTCCCAGGTGAAGAAGAAGAAGTAGCTGTGTACATAGACTCGGAAGACAGCACCGCACATTGGGCGCCTGTTGCTCAATAAAAGCAAATCCAAAAATGGGGTTTTCATGTGGGCGAGTCCGATGATTGAAGCTCGTGTCTCGTGGCTCCAGAACTAGAGAGGTCTAAGCGATGGAGTTGGGAAAGGTGCTACAGGAACTCGGTATTTGGACAACTTTAATTATCCCTTGTTTGGGGCTGGCTTCCTTAATTCTTTGTAGCCTAAGATGTCCAATCGCTCTATTGGCATGTCTTTTGTCTTGATGACTATGGAGGTTGCGAAGTCACATAAGCCCACTTTCGAATCATATACGAGGGAAAACATGAACAATCATAGTACAAACTTTTTTTATAGTCCCCTCGTGTTATTGACAACATGCATATCAAGAAGCAAAGGTCCTTATTTACCTCTGCCCGTATAGTTGGTCTCTTACATGGGTAGTCTCAGCTCATCTCTATCTCATCTTATCACCAAAATCGCGAGATGGTATGCACGCTTCACATTGCACCACCAAGTCAAAGCACATCAATTTGCAGCTAAACAATATGCCCGAGTCAGCAAAAAAAACCTATCGCGCCACTAACAGAAATGTATCCACACAGCCAACTGCGGCCAGACACCCTCTCAATGTGCGGCCGCTGGGGAACCTGTTTTTTGATGAGTTAGTGACCGGTCCCACGCGAGAAGAGCAGATGGGTGATTTTTCTGTTTTTCCCGAGGACCTTTTCATGGACATGGTGGGCTATGTGGATGATGCCGATTCTTTAAAGGCCTTGTCACATACCTCGCGTGTTTTGTACGCGTACTTGTACGATGAGGATCTCTGGAAGAAATACTATACGTCCAAGGCGCAGAAGGCAGAAAGGGCGGGGGAGCAAACCCCAGACCTTGTGTGGCGAGGCTCATGGCGCCTGAGTGTTTTGAAATTGCCCATGACGCAGCAGGCCGACTTGAAAATCCCGGGCAATCTTCTTTGTTCCGATCTTCTCTACCGCCCGTTCCAGTGTTCGCAGATTGACTACAACACGTTGTTTGCCAAGTTGATCCACGAGGAGGAAACATATCATTTGGACTCCTTGAAAAGCAGCTCGCCACTCCCGGTCCCTGGCGGCAGGATCCCACGGGTTCCGGAATCCCACATGTCTCAAGCAAGCTTCGACGAGTCATGGAACGGACGCCCATTTATTCTCACCAACCCCGATAGAAACAGGTGGCCTCGCTGGACCTTGCAGGATTTGCTCCACCGCTTTGCGGACGTGAAGTTCCGCCAAGAGGCCGTCAGGTGGCCGCTCTCACTATACTCGCAGTACTTGGCTTCCAACTGTGACGAGAGCCCTCTTTATTTGTTTGACTGCAACAGCATAGCCATGCAAACACTTCGCAAGGAGTACACTGTGCCCGCGATTTTCCAACCCGACCTCTTCACGAATTTTGGAAAGTGCCGACCCGACCATGCTTGGCTCATCATAGGCTCGCAGCGGTCAGGCTCCACCTTCCATAAAGATCCCAACTACACTTCTGCTTGGAACACGGCAATTGCCGGCAGGAAGATCTGGGTGATGTTTCCACCCGGAGTCTGTCCTCCGGGCGTTTCCACTGACGAAGAGGAGAGTGAAGTCACGTGTCCTGTCGGCATTGCCGAATGGGTTCTTTCTGGCTTTTTTAATGACGCAGCTAACCTGGCCGATGCTCTCATAGGTATTACTTTTCCTGGTGAGTGCATGTATGTTCCCAGCGGGTGGTGGCATACGGTCATCAACCTTGACGAAAGTATCGCGTTGACCCAGAACTTCGTACCCGATGTGAAATTAGGCAACGCTCTTCATTTCCTCAAAAACAAAGGCAAGCAAATCTCGGGATTCCGGCCACTTGAGGTGAGAAACGAGTGCAAAGCTATATTGGAAAGTCTTTCCCTTGACGAAAAGGAAGGCGCTGAAGACATTAGCGTCCTCACGAATTACTGCGAAGCATTTGACAAGAGGAATCTCAAAGACTTCATATTGAACGAAGATTGTGGTGAGATAATGGAGTCCGAGTTACCTCCTTTGCCTGTATTTGAACTCTTCAGGCTTCTTCTTTTGAAGGCAGGCAAGAAAGAGCAATTACAGAGAGGCATGATGGCGTTACAACGCAAAGAAAACGCTGAGCTACAGAAAGCTAAAGGCGTGAGCGAGAGATGGCAAAAGTTGACCGAGTCCTCTTCAACCTTTAGCTTTGGGTTTTCGGTTTCGGACAACGAGTCGGAGTAGAGATGTGGATCTCAAATCAGTACAAACACCAGTTTTGAGACGATCTACAGTTGACGTTTCTTTCAAAGAGTGAGAATCGATACTTTGTTCTTTTCGAAAAAGAGCCCAGAACTTGACTTGAGTAGTGTGTCTGCCAAAAGCTGGTAGCTTAGCGGCGAGGAGTTATTGTATATTCATTTTTGGTTGAATGTATTATTATAGGGCCTCTAGAGGAAATGAATAGTCCGTACCACTGCAAATTACAAAATATTCTAAAGTGATACCTCACCAGTGAACACTTGCAAACAAAGATCAAATCAAGATCCATTAGTTGGTTAAAGCACGAGTTATTTGCTATGCTAAATTATACGCTGTTTTCTTAAGCCTGTTGCTTTATGAGTAACCTATGAGACATGAACGAAGTGTCCAATTTTAAATTTGAAAAATACACAGAGAAGCTATGAGGTTGACCATTTGTGTTTTACGTCTAGATCCTCCATATTTCAGGTATTAATATTTTTTGATATACGAGACAAGGATATGTGTGAAAGAGACATAAGGATACATTTTGCTGCCTACGAGAATGCAAAAAAAAAAATCTGCATTATGGAACACATGTGTACCGATAGTATGTTCGTCTACAATCCGTTCTGCAAGCAAAGAATTTGAGTAATTTCAAAAAGCGAAAGCATACAAACACCCAGGAATAAGTCGACAAGATTTTCATCGCCGATACGTCTCCTGCGACAAAGAGCTTCTTGGTTAGTAAGTATGTGAGGCCCTGAGCTTCATGTGAGTCTTTGCATACCATGTTGAATCAAGCAGACAAAAATATTGCTATTCAACTAAAGTTGATCTACCGATAAGCTTTATTCGCCTTCAGCTTCGAGAGAAATCAGACTTGAAAAGAACACTGAAAGGCAACACATCATACAGATTCCGAAGAGAGACGACTTCACCAAATTTTGACAGATCTCGTCAGCTTGGGGCGAAATCGTAGTCTATGAGGGGGGAATCGAAAGAAAGCTCCTGCCATTATATACGAATTTAGTGGAAGCAATACTTACATGCGGAAGGCCTATGCGTGGACGGTCGCAACCAGCTGCAAACGGCAAATAAGTGATGACCTCTCCAAAATAAAAACAAAAGAATAAAGAGGATCTCGCTCGCGCAATCAAGGTTAATACTAAAAAAAGCCCGAGAATTGCAATTTATGATGAACTGCGCTGTGTTAAACGACACACCCGGCCAGTGGTGAAGAGACTATGCGCACGACAGACCTAATTGTTGACGATACATCAATTAATACCCACAGAAATCCAGATTTTACGCCCAAAATATCCTGGGTCCCTGGACTTAGAAATAACCAGACTCTGCTTCTGGTAACAATTTTGCAGACCTGATAATTTTTCTCGCATCTCCCAGCTGTCCTCAAAACAATCACCACCCACAGTATGGTGCCTGGTAGTCCGTAGGCCCTGGCTCCCAGATTCGCAGTGGCGCACATCCAAAAGATCACCCCACCAAAACTCGCACCAATGTCTCCACGCCACCCCATGTTCGGATCTATCATTTCTAGGATCCGCCACAAACCCTTCCCACGCACCAGAAACTTCACACAAACCGTAGCAATGGCCGCAGAAAAACCCTTGATTTTCGCCCCGCCCACCTACCAGTACGAAAAGGGCCAGTTGAACGAGGCTGACATCAACAGCAATCCGCTCACGCAATTCCACAAATGGTTCCATGAAGCACAGCAGACGTTGCCCGAGGGCCTGTCGGCGATTCCTGAAAGCGTTGTTTTTTCCACCGCCAGATTGCCGGAGGGCAGGATCTCTTCCAGAGTCGTGCTTCTTAAAGAACTCGACCCTCACGGGTTCATTGTGTATTCTAACTGGGGCACCAGCAAGAAATCGAAGGACTACAGCACCAACAAACACGCGTCGCTCACGTTCTTTTGGAGCCACATCCAGCGCCAGGTCCGCGTGGAGGGCGTCATGGAAAAAGTCACACGCGAGACTTCCGAGCGCTACTTCAAAACGAGGCCTCGCGGCCTGAAGATCGGTGCCTGGGCGTCTCCGCAATCCGAGGTGATCCAGTCGCGGGGCGAGTTGGACGTTTTGTACAAGTCGTACGAGGAGAAGTTTGCGGATTTGGCCGATGACGAGATTCCGTGCCCGGACTTCTGGGGCGGGGTCCGCATCGTGCCTTTGGAAATCGAGTTTTGGCAGGGCGGCGTCAGTAGATTGCACGACCGCCTCACTTTTACCAGGGAAAAGACTGATGGGGAGTGGGCGGTGAAACGTATCTCTCCATAGACCGACAGGACTTGTCGCTGGCAACGATAGATAGTTTGTATGTACATAGTCCCGGCGAGGCTAAACACTCGCCTCCGAACGAAAAGTGGACAGAAGATTTAACCACGTCATTATAAAAATAGTATGAGTCATATGGGCCAACCGGTGTCCATCAGAAATGCTCTATCTGTACATACGAGAATGCTCACAATGCGATGACTCCAGGATTGAAACGAGAAATCTGCCAGAAATACAGGGTGCCTGCTGGAGAAGTACTTCAAATTCGGAATCCTTCAGTTTCAATGGCTACACACGAACTTCAAAACTCACACAGAAGAAGAGCCATCCCGAATTTCGAAATACATGTCAATTATATATTTTCAGATTCAGAGCTCTTGATTCCCAGCGACTTCCCTTGGGAATTTAAATATGGACACAGCACACCTATATATTCCCCGCGCGGATCGTCTAGAACTTTTGGATCGTCTTGAAGAAGCTGGACCCCTGGATCTTCGCAATTTCCAACTCCAAGGTAGAAGGGGTTCTAGAGCTGTCAACGCCTGCATACGTGCCTGCTCCGAATGGCGAGCCCCCATGGACCTCCTCCATGTTAGTGAGTTGACCAAATGCATTGGCGTATCCTAAAGGCACGTAAATCATTCCATGATGGACAACCACAGACAATGCGTTGATAATTGTGGTTTCCTGACCGCCCCCAGGGGTGCCGGTAGAAACAAAAAATCCAGCAGGCTTGCCGTGCAAAGCACCAGAAGCCCACAAACCACCGGTGGAGTCCCAGAAGGTCTTCCATTGTGCAGGATAGTTTCCGAATCTGGTAGGAACACCGAACAAGAAGGCGTCGTACAGGGTCAATGTGTCCAAAGTGGCAATTGGGTAGTCTGGTTTGGATGGGGCATGCATCTTGGTCAAAATTTCATCCGACAAAGTTTCAGCAATCTGATAAATATCAGCTTTTCCACCCGCAATCTCGACACCCTTCTTAACGGACTCTGCCATTGTGGCGACATGGCGGTACAAGGAATATGTGATGATAGCAACTTTTGGAGCCATAGTGTGGATGATTCTTGATACGTATTTTAAGGGGCGGTCAGAAGAGCGGGTAATATGGGCGACATTTATACCCACATCCCCATATGCGCAGAATGTGTATCATCGAAAATAAGCCACGAAATACGGAGAGAAGCACTTTCTTTTTTGGCCTGTGACGAAAGATTAGTCAAATATCTGGCAGTGTGTGCAGAACGCCCGTGAGAGAATCGCATTCATTCTGCATAAAGATATTTACTAATAATGACAAATCGTCTGCCGCGGTGGGTTCCAGCAACAAAGCTGCAGGTCATCCAGATCCATGACAAACCTTGACTGGCCATGACTAAACTTGTTGCACTTGCATCTACTGTTTCTTTTTGGCTAACATAGAACAGGTTGTGGTGAAGGCGGAACAGACCAGAAATTCGAAAGTAGTCTCACTTTTTAAATCCGTTTCTTCCTGTATTCTCAGGTTTTGTTCCAGTCTAATATATCTTTTGCGAAATGAAGGTGGCTATCCTTTACTACTCCACATATGGCCACATAGTGTCCATGGCTGAAGCCGTCAAAATAGGTGTCGAGGAATCCAGCAAAGCTTCGGAGGTCACAATTTTTCTGGTTCCGGAAACACTTTCTCAAGAAGTCTTGGACAAGATGCATGCTACTCCAAACGCCGGCTACCCTATTGCTACGCAAAGAACTTTAGTTGACTATGACGCTTTTGTTTTTGGATATCCCACCAGATTTGGAACCTTGCCGGCACAGTTGACCGAGTACTTGGGTCAGACTGGTGGTTTATGGGCCGAGGGTGCCTTGCATGGCAAACCGGTGGCTTTATTTACCGCGGTTTCTTCTGCTTCGGGTGGCCAAGAAATCACCTTGAGGAATTTCCTCTCATATGTGGCCCACCACGGTTTGATTTACATTCCATTAGGATACGGCCCCGCATTCAAAGACTTGACCAATATGGATGAGGTCCATGGGGGCTCTCCGTATGGGGCTGCCACTTTTGCCGGCATAGATGGGTCTAGACGACCATCAGATTTAGAGAAAAGAATTGCTCACATTCAGGGAGAGACATTTGCCTTGAGTGCATCAAGGTTTGTTGTTTCTGATCCGGCTTCTGAACCCGCTGCCAAGACTGCCGAACCGGCTGAAGCCTTGGAAAAGGCCACAGAAGTGCATAGAGAAAAGTCTACTGATAGACCCGTGCAGAAGACGAGAGCCGCTCAGAGCAAGCTTACAGTTCAACACAAGGAAAAGACAGGGTGTGCAAAGTGCACCATCATGTAAATGCCATTGTAGTAAATGGAACCAGTCATCAAAATCAAGTTTGGAGGTTGGTCACAAGACAGGATATGGCCACCTTTTTGTGTATACCATTGCTTAGTTAGTATAGGGCCACTGTAACATTTATAAATGCAAAGAAACATACCGGAAAAGCGGACAGGCCCCCCAAAGTTGCACTATCTTGCCTCTCAATGCTAGCCTGATACATAAGTAAGCCCGTTTCTCCCACAGATTATCCCGTCATGGCCGCACACTGAAAGCACAGTCCTCTTCAACAAACCGCAAGCATGGGACTTTGGTCTACCCTTAAAGAGTAGCCTGAATTGGACCGTGCAAAAACACCCGAAAGGAGGATTGACCCAAGTACACGCGGCCTTTAGTGAGGCCGACGAAACCAAGAGAAATAACACGCCCGCATATCAGCTTTCGAGGCCCATTCTGGGAACGGTCCGAGATTTAATTAAACAAAAGCATCAAAAGCAAATAGAAACTCACGCAGCCCAAAGGGTTAGTTGGGGCCGCGCACTCTCTTCCCACCGAACGGGTATTGTGAATTTGCACCACTTTGAAGCGAAAGACGTTGGATCAGAGGTGTCGATGAGAAAAGAGTACTCTAATCGAGGCGATTCCAATTCAAAGCACACCAATATCCCAGTGGCAGAACAGTTTTAACATATCTTCACGCGCCGGAGCCAGTGAGCTGCTTTTCCCTGAAAAAAACAGAGAAGAAATATGTTCTTTTTCGTAAACAGAACTCACTGTTTCTAATGAAGGATGTTCGCTTCTAGCTAAGAAAGAAACCAACAAGAAAAAACATGTTCTGCCAGCAGAACGCGGGCGCACAAAACCCAGGAAGAATCTTCAAGGGTGACTCGTCACCAAACAGTCTGACATGGCACAAATCCGGGACCAGCTGTTTTATCTTAGGGATGTACTGTTTGATAACAATATGATGCTGGCGGCATATCAGGGTCTCTTGGCGATGAATCTGACGATTCTGGCCATTGGCACTTCCGGAAGAGGCACCAGGTTCGCGTGCAGTTTGAGCGAAATACTCACTGGGTATCGAGTGCAAAGAGTTATCACCAGACGAAATGTTCTACGGAAGTGGAGACGGAGCTCTGTATTTCCAAGGCTAAAAACACAATGTGCAAGCGTACCTGTGAGGTAACGTGCAAGTGATTGTAAGAGCCAGCCCGAAGAAAAAAAAACACGTTGCAATGCGTGGAAATTTCGACGATTTAATAGAGGACGGTGTGCGCTCGTGTATGCACGCCCTTTCCTAATGTAGCGATTTAGAACTCGTCTCAAGACCTACGTAGGGTGTTGAGAAAAGTCTCAAAAGGCTGTAATCTACATAGATTGTAGTTAAAAGGGCTTTTGAATTTTATTCAAGCTAAAGCTATCTAGACTTATGGCATTGAGTTTTCTGTTCCTTTGGACTATCACCCTTTTTTGGGCTAAAAATCCATTCAGCATGGGGTCCATCTTCGAGATTGACAATCACTTTGCTCAGTCAAGTTTAACCTATCCTACCATCAACCTCATGCTTTCAAAAAAAGCAATGGCGACATAAATACTCCTGAATTGGTCGGCGGATCAGTTCATTTTCTTTTCTCAAATTGCGGCGATACGTCACTGGCCTCCAAAAACAACATGCTGTATAAAAAAGACCCGGCTCGGAACGTAATTGATTTTTGGTCCTCAGTCCAATTTGAGAAACGAGAAAATCAATAATCTGTGAATAGTTTTCATTGCATGGAGTCGTCGTCTTTCCTGGGGTGTCTTGAACCAATTGTCTCCTCCGTAATCTGAACAAATACAACGAGATATGATATAACGTGTTGCTTTCAGATCAGTTGGGTGCATAAAAAGTGTCTTTCTTCTCCAACTAAAATATCAATCTAACAAACCGACGTGTTGTGTTTCAAGCAATATTATATTGTGGACTTACAAACAGAAAATTAATCTTCAGTATGACGACAAGGAGCTCCTTCGGACAGTGATTATTTTTTTTGGTCGAATCAAAATTCAACGAATTTCGAATTTGTAAAAAGCCACAAGTTCCCATAGCAACACGACTTTTCTGGAAGAGCATGTGAAATAAAAGCCAGGCTTGTTGAGCTTATTAGACCAGGCACGATTCACAGTCACTATCCCAAGTCTTGATGTAGTCAATGCCCTCTACACATTGAGGTACGGTCAACTGATCACTGCCCACAAGCTCATAAAGACCCTTGCCGATGTTGACAGTTTTCTCGAAGCTGTCGTGCTCTAAGATTAAGCCCTTGTTGTTGCGCTTCTCTGAGAAGTCAAGTAATCTTTCATGAAGCTCTTCTTCAGTCTCTTTACCTTGACCGGCAGCCAAAGCCCAATCAAGCGAGTCGAAGTCCCAAAGCACGGCCTGCATCCCAAAATGGTGAAGAATACTTCTGATTCTGTTATCAATGCCACCGTAAGGTGGCCTGAACCATTTGGGAAGATGGTGCTGGGTTGCATTCATGGCCCAGACCGACCACTCGATTTGAGCAATGATCTCTTCATTTGTGAGAGAGGGGAGAAACTTGTGCGACCAGGTATGAGAGGCCATGATATGGCCTTTGTTGGCTGTTTTTCTGTACACATGTGGAAATCTTACCACGTTGATCCCGATGGTAAAGAATGTCACAGGTGTCTCGAGCTTATCGATTAAATCCAAAGTGAAGGGGGAAGGCCCGTCATCGAACGTTTGGCTAAGAACAGGGCAAGTCACAACATCCTCTTCGGTGGCGCAAGCCCAGCAGTCGAAAGAGCATACATCGGCGGTATTTTCAATGGACTGGCAGCTTCCTTGGGTGTGAACCCAACTTTCCAGTTCCCCGGGGATCACCGAGAAATCCACGAAATCCAACGGGATATATGGGGGATCCACACCCGGCCAGTTTGAAAGCCCAGTGAGCTCCGATAGCCATTCTGGAAAGGGAAGAGGCTGCTCGAGAGCAAAGGCTTCTGGGGTGTCCAAGGGCTTGAAAGCCTTGACTTCTTCAGTCACGATATACGCACTCGTGATGCAAAGATAGAGGAAGAAAATCATAGCTGATTCCTGAATAATACGTTTCTGCTGTCAAAATGTACCAGTTTTAGTTGGAAATTGGTGTCAATATGAGTGGATCAGAAGAAGAATGGGGTGGATTTGGGTGCAAAAAGAGCGGATGCGCTGCGAACAAGCATAGTCGTGGGCAAAGCCATAAGCGTGGAGTGGTGCCAACTTTTTCGAAGGGCTAAAATGCAAAATCGCGAATTAAATTGGAAGATGGAAAATAGTTGACTGAAGCAAGGAAGCGAGGAAACACTTCCAGGATATGGGCATGAGCCGCAAGCGAAAGCCCAAACAAACTGGAGCAAACACACTATTCCCACAACAGAAGAAAAAAAAAAAAAACAGAAGGGCTTACAAAGCATACTTGTTGCGTTTCTGAAAAGATGCTAATGAGATCGATCATCTTTAAAATGACGGAGCAACGCAACAAGACAGCCTATTCAGGTGGGTCTGGCCATTTATTAAGGCGCGTCACGTGACGTGTCACCACCAATAAAGCGACCTGTATTCTTATTCACAGTGATAATGAAAAAAAGACCGAGGTTCTAAGGCGCCCGCCCTTAGCGGTCATCCAGTTCCAGATTGCAGCTTTCTGAGACGCGCCGCTGTATTCTCGACTCTAGCAACTTTTGCTCGCCCGCCATTACCTCAGCGATCTGCGCCATGGACAAATCGCGGAACTCGCTCCGAGGCTCCATGCCCCACGCAGGCTGAAGATCGGCTACAAGGCTTGGATTTTCGGCCCACGATGGATGCGTTTCACTTAGCCGCCTCAATTGACTCAAAACCGCAGCCTCCTGGCGGCGCTCCAAAAAATCAAGAGTCTGTCCGAACGGGTATGACTGGGGTTTATTGTTGGTTGTATCTATCTGCAGTGCGGCCTGACTCGTGGGCATTGTGCGGCGCTCCATTCTGAACAATGGCTTCGTTATAAACAGATTACAACGGACCGTGTCGTGAGTTTTAAAAGGCAAAAAAAAACAGGCCAGATACGTCAAAGGATTTTTTTGATCAAGGACCCTGGATTTTGGGAAGACTCAACCTGGACGATTTTTGCTGCTGGGTTCGCTGCCCTTATCACTGGTTATGGGTCTATATATATGAAGCTGGGCTGTGGCAGGCGTGACAGACAGGAGTGTTGCTAGGAGACTCTAGATAAGCAATCTTGATGTGCTGCACCAAAGCCCCCTTGGATGTGTGCGTTGATGGTAATCGCTTCTATTTGGGTTTGTTTCTTTTTCTTTATTTTTTAATCTCTTGCATTCGCCAAGCTACAGGCGGATGCCTGCTTCCAGGATAGGCAGAGAGGCGGCCTTACGAACAGTCTGGGTCTTCGCGCCTGGGCCCAGCTGTGATGGGAGCCTATTTTGGGTGCGACACGGCCAGAAGCTTTTTATATATCTTGCCACAAAAAACTGTAGTTTGTAGGTCTGGTTTGGCGGGAGCTGGCGGGTTTGCCGTGAAAATCGAATTGCTGTGAAACGCATTGGCTGTGAGGTCAAATGGTGATGTGCGATGCGCTGGAAGAATATCTCGTGTAGGTAATAGAGTAGATAGAGGTGTAGAAGTCGATACTAGCGATATGGTCTAGGCCCCAGTTCAGATATTAGCAAGGCACCACAAGGCACCACAAGGTATCGCAAGGCAAACGAAGACATCGCCAGACTACTAAGATATTGCGTGTCAATAGCATTCTCCCGCAGCCATTTAAATATCTTCTCATTGCAACTCAAGTATCTTCTCCCATTGCTTTCAGAGGTATTCTCCCACTGCATTCAAATATTAAACTGCAATTTAAATATATTCTCACTGCCATTCAAATATCTTACTGCAATTTAAATATCTTCTAGCTGCAATTCAAATATTTTACTGCAATTCAAATATCTTCCCCCACTGCAATTCAAATATCTTCTCCCACTGCAATTCGGAGGTATTCTCCCACTGCATTCAAACACCTTCTCACTGCATCCAAAAGGCTGCGTCTACATCCACAAGCAGTCCCGCCAACAGGACCCAGGAAGGTACATGGCAATGAATCACTACACTTGCAAAGCGGAATATCGTATTATTGATGCGCAGCCGCGGCTCCCGCGGCACAATACATAATCTGTCTTCGTGACACTCTCCCCGTGCCCCTGTCCTCGCTATCTAGTGGCCATCGACCGGCCATCTCGTGACTCTCCCCATGCCCCATGCCCGTCTCACGAGCAGTGGGTTTAGATGGCCTTCTTGTCGGCCTCGGCAGACAAGCGCACGCTCAACTCGATCTGCTCCTTGACGGCCCGGGTCAAGTATTCGATCATGATGATGTCCTGGTTGTGCGCCTGGAAGTGGTGCTTCAACGCATCCAAGTCGGACAAGATGGTGGGCTTGTTCAATAGGCTGTTGCTTAAGTTGCGCAACATGTCGATGTCTGCGTCCGAGTTCGAGGCGCCGTGGACGGCGGCCAACACGGCGTCGATGTGGCCCTGCACAGCGCCGATTTCCCGCAGCACGGTCAGCAACTGGCCGGCGTGGGCCGCCGCAGAGGGCCCCGTGGCGTGGCTGATCTGGCTCAACGCCGACTTCTCCGCGATCGTGGTGGCGCCGACCTTGTGTGGGATGGGCGAGAAGATGTACAGTGTGTTTCTGGTGACGGTGGTCCAGCCGATCTTCTGCACGCTGCCGGGCTTGCCCAAGGCGGCGCCAATGTATGTGGTCAACTGCGGGAACTCGATGGAGTCGCCGTTCAAGTACTTCACGTTGAGGTAGATGGCGGGGAAGGGGTAGGCTCTGTCCGCGCCCTTCGAGTAGAAGTCGTGGATCAAGCTGGTGGACGCGTCGATGTGGCCGGAGCAGTCGAACCAGCCCAACACGGATTCCTTGGGGTGCGCCTTCTTGTACAAGGAGTACAACGTTTTGTGTTTGTGCTCCTCGATAGCAATGGAGTCGCCGGTCTCCTGGCACGGCACCATGAAAGCGTCTCTGATTTCGACCTTGCTGCCGTCGTCGGACCGGACGCCAAGCAACGTGCCGATGATTCGGGTGTTTTGCTCAAGAATCTGCTTGGACACGATCTGCAAAATCAGGAAGAGCGCCGAGTTGTGGATGAGCACGTCGGCGGGCGACGACGCGGCGGGCGCGGCGGGCGCGGCCACCGTGGGCCGGACCAAGTGCATGAAAGTGTCGGCCATGTTTGTGTGGTTTCAGAGTGCTGGGCATGGAGCAGGCTTTTTTTTCATGTCTTTTTCCTGGTCCCGCACGCTGGTCACGTGCGCGCCCTGCTGGGGCCGGCGCGATGTCCCTAAGCTGCTCGGTGTTTCTGCTGGCGTGGGGGCCCTTTCATCCGGCGCTTTGGTGGATGCACGTGCTGCGGCCGTGGAGTTGCAGATGCAGGTTCTGGCTGCCATGGTGCTGTTTAATTTATTTTGGCTATTTTTTTTTCCAAGCTTTTTTTTATTTTTGGCTTGTTGTGCTTTCTATACTTTACTTGTCCAGGTGCTCGTTGTGGGTGCGATTTTCGCCCACCGCGCCACGCAGCCTTAAACTGACCCGGTGCTTCGCGCGCTCATGGCCCTGGCCCTCTTTCAGGCAGGGCCTCGCACGTCGGCTCTTGTCCTTTCATGAGAGCATTCAAAATTATGCCACCCCAGATATAAATTAAATCTCTATCATGTATTCAGACACAGTCAGCCACCGCCATGTTTTTCCACGGCTTTAAAGACCTGCTCTGGCCTGTTCTATAGTCATGTCTCTGACCCAGGCTGCCTGTTCTATAGTATGTTCATGACCCAGGCTGCCTGTTCTATAGTATGTCTTATAATGACCCAGGCTGCCTGTTCGAGCAGCCCGGCAGAATGTGCGGCAGGCTTGCGGCTGCCACTCTGCGTCACGTGACGAGCCGGGCCTATTTTATGAGTGCACGGATCCTAAAAAGCACGTAATGGTTAAAATATCAAGACCAACGGGGCCAAGCTCGTTGTCAATTTGCTTTTCCCATAAATACGTGTCTGGCCCTGAACCAAATGTGCTTGCGCGCGACCCGTCTGCTTCACCCCTCATTCCTCAAATGACCAGATACAACTAAAAAATTACAAACGTCTTTGGATCTGCCAGAATATGCTTACCCACGACCCATTTATGACACAGGGGTATCGCGGAGACAATCACTTTTTGTACGACTGCGTTCGATACTCAAAGTGGGCTTGTCGAACGTACCACCGGCGTGATCGTTTTTACTCCAGTTACATTTCTGGTACTCATTTCTGGCAAGGTTCTGAACAGAACTCAGGCTGACTGAAAAGCTTCGGGTATTGGTGCATGATGTATCGTGAACCGAGAAACTATGCGAATCTCAGCTAATAAATGACGCCTCCCGGGCCTTTTTACCACCGTCTTTTAAAACGAGAAAACCGCCCAACCGACAAAGAGAAAAAGACCGTACATTACCGCAGTTTTAGGGGCATATGTATGCCAAGAAAATCTTCAGACTTGAAGCAAAAAAGTGATGCGCGAACGCCAGACTGACAAGTGACAGCGTCTCGGAACATATTTCGAATGATACATTCGGACATCTAGCCCGTCTGGAACTAATTCTCATTCAATTACTTTAGAAACTCTCATCAATCAGGCCCTCCCAACATCTCTTTTTTGAACTCAAGTTTAGCTAATGTTCTGTCCGCCCATTCTTCATGTACGTGTTAACATGCACTCCATGGTTATGACCGAGCGGTCTTTCCGCGCCTGTTTGATTATCAAATAGATCAGTGGATCCGAAGCTCAAGCATGTTACCAGATGTCGAGGAAGATGAAAATGTCGACAGCTCTCTTAGATTTAAGAAGCCCCACTGCCAAAAACTATGTAGCTAAACAGAGCCATGTGAATATAATAGCATTTTCGAGATTGGCATCTGTTTCTACTCAATTCGAGCTTCTTCAACCTTTGCTTGCACGGCCGCCTCAGTTTTTGTCCTCGATTCAAGACCTTCATATAATAACAAAACACCTTAGGTAAATCTACTGCACTTTTAATAATGCAGTCTTCCCCGGATTATAGACCCCGTGCTGAAAAAAAGCACTGAATCTAACTAAGCTACTCACTTGTGAAGGATTGAACGCCCTCCCTTGCCAGAAAAGGCTCCTTTTTTTTTACAATGACGCAAAAGAGAAGTTTGAGATGAAATAACGGACTTACGAACAACTGCATACCGTCCGCGGGTGCCATGCATGCTACTTTGCATGCCACCCAAGTACGAGCGGGCGTGCTACGGCATTCTAGAGCCCTGGGAGATATCTCAACCATCTCCCAGCATGAATTTGTTGTGATTGGCTGTCTCGTGCTTCATGCGTCTCGTTTCTCTTTTGAACCAATTAAACGTACAGTTTTGAATTGAATTTTGTGGAATAAAGTTTCGCTTATAAAGTCTTAGGCTTCCCCATAGCCCTGGCTTTTCCTTTATTTTCTTGGTAGCCTCATTTTATCGCCAAGACATCTGTCATGAAAGTCTTATTGTTGTTTTCCTTGGCTTTTTTCTATGGCTTAGGGATTGCAGGTAAACCCACCACGTTGCAATATTATAGTGTGGGATACCAGACGTTCTATGCTTGCGGATATTACATTGTTCTAAACGTTCAATATAGCACCACTCCATATGACTACTCAGTCTTTTGCACCAATCCAGAAGCGATGGCTACATTGGTAGGTTGCTATGCAGACGAAAATAAGAACAACGCTGCAGACACTGCATTCTGGCGCGAGAAGTGTGAATCGATTTACCTTAGTCCTATCACCTACGAGAATATAACAGACGCTTACCAGTACCTTCTTGAAAGCGGCGTTCCTTTGGCGGAAGTGGGAAACTATACTGCTGGAAACCTCGATGTCCCTGTGATTATTCCTGAGGAGGATGCAATAGCTGCAATGGATTCTTACGGAATGTTTCTTGGTAATTATAACCACTCTGTTTACTATGGCGCTGGATCTTTGGCATATTGGGGATTGGTATGTTTGCTCTCAGGAATTGCAAACTGGAGCTTGGTTATCTTTCCCAATCTTCGGCTTGCAGTCGATGGAAAAGTGTCCAGATTATGGCGCAAATATGTTACATTGCCAGCTCTCGTGAGAAAGAAAAAGACCACAAGTCAGCCGTTTCTCAAGGTTCTATCATTTATTGTTCCATCGCGTTTCGAATCACTCGTGATCTTCGGATTCTTCTGGATTCTATTCATCTTAAATGCCGTTGAGATCTACGCAGTAAAGAATGAAGCTCTTTTTGATCTGCAGGTAGCAGCGTTCAACAGGTATGTTGCAGACAGAACTGGTATTGTTTGTATCATAGTCTTGCCTCTCTTGATTTTGTTCGGAGGCCGGAACAATTTCTTGATGTGGATCACACGATGGAAGTTCTCAACATTTATTACCTATCATAGATGGATTGCAAGGTTTGTGGTTCTTTTGGCGTTTGTCCATGGTTTATGCTTTTGGAGAACTTTTGCCCTCGCTGGAGATACTGCAGAAGAGTCGGCGGAAACTTACGTAATTTGGGGCATTGTGGCTTTCTGTTGTGGCATCATCATATGTTTTCAAGGTCTTCTTTATTTAAGAAGATTGTGGTATGAATTCTTTTTGGTGTTCCACATTATTTTGGCAGCTTTTTTTGTCATTGGTACTTGGTACCACATCTATGAGCTTGGGTACTCCCAATTCATGTACGCGACCTTTGCCGTTTGGGCATTCGACAGAATTATAAGACTCGTCAGAGTGCTATACTTTGGATTCCCAGAAGCTGAGGTTTCATTATTTTCAGATGACACGATCAAGGTTGATGTTCCCAAACCCGCTCACTGGAAGGGTATCCCGGGAGGACATGCATATTTGTATTTCATGCATTCGTACCACTTTTGGCAGTCCCATCCTTTCACATATAATGAGCTGGAGTCCCACGTTACGTTTTTCTGCAAGCTGAAAGATGGCGTCACGAAAGCACTTTATGAACATTTGAGTAATTTGCCGGGCAAAACCACGCAAATGAGAGTCAGCGTGGAGGGTCCTTATGGCGAGTCTCACCCAGTAAAGCATCACAGTGATGTGGTATTTGTTGCTGGTGGAAATGGCCTTCCTGGCCTTTACTCTGAATTCGAACATTTGAATAAAGCAGCAGATGGCAAGCAAAAATTGAAGTTGAAGTGGATCATCCGGGAGATCAAGTCTTTTGCGTGGATGTGGAAAGAGTTTCAAAGATACAGAAACACTAACGCAGAGATTACCATCTTTGTCACTTGTCCTCAGTTGGCAGGAGATACTGAGGAGTTTGAGTCGTTTTTGAATGGAGATGCGAGTTTTTCAGATGAAAACAAGGAAGAAAAGGAAAGCAGCTCAGATGTTCTTGCGCAGCTTAGACGAGAATTCCCATATATTTCTTTTGTGGAGGGCCGTCCTGAAATAAAACAAATTATTGAGCAAGATATCAAAGAAGCAGGAAACAGTGTGGCTTTTATCGTATGCGGTGCTCCTCTCATGGTCGACGAAACAAGATACCAAGTGGTGAAGCATATTGATCAGACTAGTAAACGTGTTGATTTCTATGAGGCCTTGGAGGTCTGGGCATGATTTCGTGTTTGTGACAGCTGGGCATGTGTTGTTTTCTATATTTCAACTAGGTTTTGTAAAAGTATAATTTTTTTATTAATTGAACAATAAGTGGAATTTACCGAGGTAATAGATGTACTCCCCATTTACCTCAATATTTTAAAAGAGGAAAACACCAAGTTACATTACATTCATTATAAAAGTGTTACTTTCTTTCTTAGGAAGGTTCTGTTCCATAAACATCATTGATTTTTTTAATTTGTGAATTGAGTATTTAATTTATATGAAGAATGGTTACATCTCGAATTCCGCCATTCAGTCTCCAAATATTCAATCTTCTTTATTTTCGTTTAAAATGCAAGACATGAATAAAGTGTTTTTCATAAACTTGATTTCAAAGTAGCAACAAAGTCATGCTAAGAAAAACAAAGACTTTCATCACAGTAACTCTTTTTGATATTCCTGTCCTCGTACCATATCTGCGTTATAATCTTACCAATATGAGCGCGCGACTTTTCAAGCGATAATACTGGGCTCGAAAATACATCTTATTCTTTCAACTCCACTGACTTAGAGCGCCACATAACCTTTTTTTTTTTCATTTTTTCATACATTCTTTAGATGGCCCAAAAAAACCCTGCGCGGGCTTCCCACAATACGTGGCTTTTTTCGGAAGATGCGTTTCTTCGTCGGTGCCCTTCACGAAAGCAGATGACCGTTCCACAAGACTTGAAAGCTCGGGAACTGATTTACGCTTTTTTGTTGAAAATGGGCTCCGAACTCAAGCTTGACGGGCGCACGATTCTTGCTGCCACCATCTACATCAACCGCTTCTACATGCGGATGCCGATCACGACATCGAAATACTTTGTGGCGTGCGCCGCAGTGGCCATCAGTTGCAAGCTACATGACACGTATCGGCCGCCAGATAAGATTGCATTGACCGCATGCATTCTCAAGAACCCGGGCAAGAAAATAGACCAGCACAGCAGTGTTTTCTGGCAGTGGCGCGACCAGCTTCTTTATCGCGAGGAGCTCATCTTGAAGCTGTTGAATTTCGAACTAGATGTGGAGCTCCCGTACGATTTCATCGACGACCTCCTACAGGACAAGGACGAGTTGCTGAAGGAGGGCTTCTATGTGAAGCTCCCTGAAATCCTCAAGTACACCGTGTCGAAAGTGGAGCTCGTCAGCGCGTTGCCGCTTTTAGTATGCTATGATACGAGGACTTTGTTTGGCACCATGCTCGTGTTGGCAGTCAACGAAGCGCAGGGCCGCTTTGAAGACATTGGCCCGCTCAAAGTGCCCTCCGAGTACTTGCAAAATCGGTTGCACACGTCCGCGGCCGAGTGCTATAAGTGCTTCCAGTACATTCTCAAACTCAAGGCCATATGCGAGGACCCCAAGTTGCCCAGCCATAGCAACGTTATAAATAGAATCCCGTTTATGGACGAGGCCCTGTTTTTCAGCACTGCCGGCTCCAGAGACGGCCCGAAAAACCCCGCTCCCCCGTGAATCCCACGCATTGATGTTCATTAATGGGGCTACTGGCCCACTCCCCCTTATATATCTTGCATTGCTGTGCGTCGCAGCGCTAGCTACGCAATGCTCGTTCCTGACTCACAACCGGCTCACTTTTTTCCGCACCATCCTCTACCGTTCTTGAAGGTTGAGTCTCGTTGTTTTCTGTACATTTATCCACGTCTTTCTGGTTCGATGTGCATGTATCCACGGCTTTCTGGTTCGATGTACATGTATCCCCGGCTTTCTGACTCGGAGCACATTGTTCATCTTTCACCAACACAGGGCTCTGGCTGGTCTCCAGATGACGCTCCAGACTGCCGTCTGGGCTTTGTGAGTTCTCCTTGTCTTCTCTTTCTGAAGATTCGGTCTTGACTGGGGCGTCCGCTGGAGCTGCTTCCACTTCGCCTGTTTCATTGCTGTCTTTAATTACATCCAATGCCGTCGCTGCATTTTCAGCCGTTTGAGTCGAGCCTGTGTGCTGGATATCTTCGTTACCGGTGTTTCCGTCGTCACACTCCATAGAAGCAGAGCGACTTTCTTTCCCCGGACTTATTGAGTCATCTCCAAGTACATTTTCAGGCTCTTGTTTTTGCTTCTGGTGGATGTTCAATCTTCTGTTTATCTCATCCTCGTGTGTTGACGCATACTGTAAGTACTGCTGCAAATCGTCATCCATCAAGCATTCATGGTACTTCAAATTGTAGGGTAAGGCGCTTTTGAGATGTGGCGGGGGTAGGATATGAGGTTGCGTTGTTGTGCCGTCTGTTTTTTCGTCCTCTTGTAGCTGGAGCAAAAAGTGATCGTTCTTGTTGGAGTTGCGGATCTGGCTCTTGAACAGCACGTAGCTATCCTCGCCATCTAACGGCGTGGGATGAAACTTCTTGAGCTTGTGCACGTTTATCAAGTCGTCCTGGATACAGGTGTTGACAAACTTCATGTTCTGGCCTAGTTTCATGTCTTTCTCAGCCAAGTACGCGAGCCACGAGAGCCTGTCACTGGTCGTGAGCTCATCTTCATCTAGGTCATCGGGAAACTCACTTTCTTTATCTGGCCTCGTTGAATCATCGCCCTGTTTGAGCTGATTGAAATACTCCTGGCGTTCCCGTAATCTGCGTTTTTTCCTCTCCTGGTCTGTTTCAGAGGAAGTATCGATTTTGCGTTTTTCAATCAAATTGGCCAAGTGCAGCGAAGGCACAGAAGAAAGCTTTTTGCTCACCGAGAAGCTGTCGCTATACTGAACCCAGTTTTTGAACGACTTGAGAGATTTGGTGTTCTTTTTATCCTGAGGGTCGTTTGCCAGTGTAGGCTTGATGAATCCGATGTTTAGTAGAGCCTCGGCCACATCTGAGGCTACAACATCGTTGACGGCGTTTGTGCGGGCCAAAGAGAATTTCTTGGTCTTTTCAATCACCAACTCCAAATGCTTGATGTATAGCTCGGTGATGATATTGAGCACCAGAGGCTTGCACTTATCAAAGCCCGCGGCCTTGAGGATTTGTGCAACGGATATTCGAAGTAATGCGAAAAAGAATGTCTCCTCCATTTTCCAGATGGTCGGGATTGTAGCGTTGGCTTGAGAAGTACTTAGTTCATTTAGGACGTACCGAACTAGCGTTGGTGTTTTGTGCAGGTGAGAAGCGGATTGGGGACATGGGCAAGGACAAAGTGTCAGCCAACGTTCGATATTTTGCGGGATGCTCTTGAAGTGGAAGTATATATCGCTACGTAAAATCACTAGTTTACTTAGAGGGATATTTATGCTCATGCGTTTATTCAGAAGTATTAGCTGTCGGACCCTTTTACGCGTGCAGATCCTGTTTACTGAAGATCAACCATGAATTGGACAAACCTTCAGTGGATTGAGCGGACAGATAAATGCCACTGTCTACAAAAAGACTGCCATACCATTGAATAAAAGCAAACCAGACAGCCTGGGTCCTTACGCAGTGCCACAACTCCATGATGGAAATACATTGACGTCTATGTGAATTTACAAACCCTGTTGCAACCTCTCACTGATTTTTTTCGAGGCAAACGACAACGCACCAAACAATCCTTTCTCAGAAAGATCGATGTTCATGTTCATGTCGCTGGCCACAGCGGACCCTGAAGGCGGGTTGGTGACTCGACTGACGATGATAGCCGGGTCGATTTCTATTATGATTCCGTCCTCAATAGTCTCGTCCATACACAAGCACACCATGTCGTACTTCAGCAAAACCACGGATTTGTCCAAGGAATTGCCCAACAAAATAGTCAACGCTTCGTTGATGTTGTTTGTCAACGAGTAGAGCATCGACTCATTCTCGTTGAGGGCACTGACAATGACAAGAATCACGTCGTTTGTCTGCTTGTAGGTGACCAAGTGGTTGTCGTACAAAATCAAGTCTTGGTGCTGTTTGTTGATTTTCGAGTAAATCGCTTTTTCAAACGTGGCCTGTTGTTGGGGCGTTTTATAGGCCTGTGCGGCATCCGATATTTGATAGTATTTTGCGTACAATCTCTGGCCCTCGGGGCCTAGAATCAACGCGGCGGAAACCGTGTAGAGTGAGATGTTTAAGGACATTCTAGCGGGAGTTGGGATGTCACTTCTTTGAGATTGGTGGCCCAAGGTCGCTATTTACTTGGAGAGCCGCGAGCGATCTTATGGGCGTGCAATACTCATATGCGCGGTAGTGGCAGGAAGGTGTAACAGACAGGAGAGTACACCACTGTGAGCATTGCCTTACTCTACAATACAAGTACTGAGATGTCGGTGCGGGTTAAATAATGTAGCACGCAGCCGTTTTTTCCTACCTGGTGGGATTTCTAAGTGTCTCATGTTAATTACATTGTTCATTCTTGCTGGCTCTGCTCAGGCACCCACAAGCTTAAACACGAAGTCAAGAATGGTTTTTTGCATCGGGTTCCGCGCATAGAAATCCTCAGTCAAGCCCATGATAGTGAAGCCCGACGCCTGCTGACTAGCCACGCTCCGGAATCCGTAGACAAAGTTGACGATCAAACCAAACATCAAGCCAAATGCCACCAACACAGGCCCGACTATGTTGTCTAAGTGCTTGTCGGATCTCTCCATAATTATGCTTCTTCTCTTGAGGAAAATATGGTAGCCCCAAAATCCTGAAAACAATGTCAATGCAAAGTAGACATAAGACAAGCGCTCGGCCAACTGCGTAGAATTGGCTTTTTTGGCAGACGAGTAGATGATGAACGTCAATGTCGAAAGCAACGTGGTCACATGCAACCACCGGTTGAACGTCCGCTCGTTTGCCAACCACACCTTAGGTTCGACTTTAAGAGGTCCTGCGTTTTTAATGTAGCTATCGGGCTTCGCCACACCGGTTGGCAAGTCAAATTCCTCTTCTTCGGAGTCGGCGTCGAGTAACTTTGAGAAAGTAGAGGGAATATTGAAGAGCTTCCGCTTGAAGCCTCTCTGTGCTTCGTCTTCGAAATCCTCATCAGAAGACTGGTCTAAATCCACACCTGAAGTGACAGGGTCTTCGGTGTTTGTTTCTTGCACAGGCTGCAAATTGTTGGTGTGACTAGGTTTTCTTTGCGTATCAAGAATGAGCTCAGAGCCTGAGAACGACTTCGATCTGGGTGCAAGATTGGGCGATGCAGAATTCGCCAACATGGTCTTGAACTTCTTCAAATTGTCCTCATCGTTTTGCAACTTGGCCATTTTTTCTCTGGTATCAAGAAACGCACGCTCTGGATCAAATGTCATGTCGGCCTCCAACTCATTAAACCACAAGGGAATATTGTCTAACTTGTCGTCTTCCAAAAAAAGAGACCCAATACCGTGGATGAACTTGGAAAAGTGTGGTATTTCTTTCACGAGGTGTGATTGTACCAAGTCTTCTATCCAGATGACTTTTTTGCCTTTTCTCTTGGTTCGGACTTTCACTTCTAGTTCAGCATAAGGGAATTTGACAAATTCTCCTTTTCTCAATAAGGATAAGGGGTTGTTGACCTTAGAATCGATGTCGGTTCTATGCCACTTGCTTGGATCTCTGATGGGTCTCTGTGCATCAAATGCGTCTTCACGAATGAAATAAATATCAGAGTCGATTACAACGCGGACCTTGTCATCACCTGGAATCTGGAACGCTGTTCTCTTGTACGTGGTTCTGAGACATGGTTGAACGTGATTCTCTTCAATGTACTTAGTGAAGCTCTCGATGTGCTTTCTGGCGTCGTCAATTTCCTCGGGGCTTTTTCCTTTTTTCTTCAACTTGTTCAAGTATTTGGTTGCGTTGAAAGACCCGTTAACAAAAGAGTCCAAATACTTTTCTTTCAAGATAAACTTCTCGTCCACATCATAGGTCTCCGAGCTTTTTTCAAAAGTCTTCTTTTCGATCAGAACCTCTGGCTTTTTGTAAAGAGGCCCGACCCACTTGATCCTCAATGTGGAAGCGTTGACGGACTTCGTCAACTTGTTGTTATACAAATCAAAGTTTGGACTGTCGAAATACAAGCAGTTGATTTGCGGATCGTTCTTAGAAAAGCGGGACACTTCATCATCGTCATCATCGTCATCATCATCATCGTCGTAGTAGTTTTTAGAGTTGTAAACAAGCACGGGAAGATGGCGCAAGATATTGGCCTTCACCTCCATCAAATTGTCCGGATGAACCCAGAACTTGAAAGACTGGTAATCTTCAACGGTTTCATCGTTGAAGGACGATAATTTCGACAAAGACTGGTCCACATCGTAGTTGTCACGCAAGAACTGGAACAACGCCGAGATCTTGAACACAAGCGGCGAGTAGTCTTCCGAGTGGAATGGCAAGCTCTTCAAACGGACATTCAACAAGGGCTTTACCGAATAAGAGGGGTGCAAGCGATCGTGCTTCTTGACAATCTTTGTGAATCCAGTGTAATTGACCCTTTGAAAGCGGTTTAATTCCTGGGTCAAGTTCAACACCAGTTCCAACTTGGCGGTGAATTTCTGCACATCGAAGTCGGGAGCAGTGGACTCAGTTAAGGCCTGCAACTCATTCAATTTCTCGTTCAAGTCGTCGTAGGTGTTGACCTGGAAAGTGTACACTTTTTCCAAGTCCAGGTCCAATGCACCAACAAAGTTCTGCTCATCCTTTTCCGTCCAGGCATTCTTGATGATGACCTCTTCCTTCAAAAGTTTCTTTAGCTTGATGTAGTTAAGGTAATAATCTCTCCAAGGCTCATAGATCTCGTTGCCAAGCTTGCTCTCAAAGAGCACATTCAGCTGCTCTGGAGTTTGAGTAGTGGTCTCTTCAGCCATTGGGTGATTGCGAGTTTCTCAAGAATAATCGACGGTCTTCGTTTAACCAGACGTGCAATTCTAAAATCAGGAGTTTGTTGATAGTTCAAGAAAAAGAAAACAAAAGAAGCCTTGAATTCAGTACCCTTGGATGCTGGCCCAAGCTGGGGAGTCTTCTCGAATTATACCTGAGCACGGTACATGCATCTTGCCTGCAGGACAGTCTGATAAACACGTGGGATAATATTCCGAGCTCAAATCAGGGGGCGGGCACAAACCAGAAATACATAAGAAAGAGGCCTTGTGCGAGTATCCAAGATTTGCGGGCTATATAATCATGCTTTTTTACCCAGTTCAAATGAGAAGGCTGATTGTCCTGTTTGGCTTTAGGTAATCCCACCACTTCTTCTTTTCCGCTCGTGGTGCGACCCCATTTATTAGTATGGATCGTTTCTCTGCAGTGCGTTCCGGCATCCTGGCGCCTGACGGTGATTGTTGATTACAGAACGTCCTCAATTGAGATGGATCCATCTGGACAGTTAGAGATATTACAATACCGGTTTCTTTTCTCCGCAGCAAGTCTTGTCCGCAACGCCCTACCTAGATCCAGATATAGTGTATTGGATGTATGATTGACGTTGGGGAAAGAAAATCAGCAAGGGTCAGTGGTCGAGCATCCGTAGTCTTTCACCCCATGTTCCTATGTTGATATTAGATTTACACGCAGCTGGCTTGAATTCTTGAAATAAGAGCATCATACATTTTTATCTACGTGGGAGCGTCTTCTGCTGTGGGCGAGGCGATGTCTTAATAACTCACAGGCTCTGGCAAAGACAGTAAGCCTGCTCGTCGTAGAATAATGTGAGTAAAAAAATATCTAAGTAACAAACACGTATGATGCTCATACATGTTCCGGAATCACGACTAAAAGGCTGTCGTTGTTATTGTCATGCTGCATCCGATCCATCCTCCTTTGCTTTCACTATTCATAACGACTAATTCGAGACCTGGATCTTGTCTTGCCCTCCAGCAAACTGAATTCTAAATTAGTGTATGAAGTCAGCGATTGAACGTTGGCTATGCAAGGAATCTGTTTTGGTTTAATGTCAGGGCAAGCCAGCAGCCGTATATGGATGCGACGAGAGACCCGTACACCAGATCTTGCCAGTAAGCCACGAGCTGATGCAGAGGCGTCTAGGTAGGGTTCAAAGCGTATCAATTTTTGCTCATCATTTCCAAAGATGAGTTATGACGCATCCGGTGGTATTCCGCTTGCACCACGAAACCGCTTGCAGTATACACCCCCCGGTCTCCATGTAAATTCTCATGCGGAACTCTCTACTATGGATCGAGATATAGTTCTGAAGGACCCAAGCCAAGTGCCGCCGGAACAATCCCGATCGTTTAGCGCAAGGGAAATCTTTACCTATTTCTCGACATCATATTCGGTTTTCATCATGACGCTTTTCAAATGCCTAGCAGAAAAGTTCTGGCACAGTCCAGCCCACACTATTGAGAATTCCACGGACGATCTACGAGACGACGAGGCGCTCGATTTCGCCCTCGGTTCTGGGTTTCCTGGCGAGTCCACTCCTATCAACACTTCCTTAGTTGAAAATAACAACCTGGCAGGTCCTGGTGCCGAATCTTCAAACCCACCTGGTGCCCGAAGTACCATTAACAGTGATTTGTACCACTCTATATTTGAGCTCGATTCCTCAGATGGCGACGATGTGGATTTCCGTGATCAGTATGGAACATCGCTCAAAATTAGCGAGAAGTCCACATACAAGCCAAATGCTGATATTCAGCGGGCCCCCGTATTGCAAGACGATGTGACGGCAACGGAGTTTTTAGACACCGAGCTACCTACATTAGACGAATACGATAAGGTAATCCGCAACTTTTATACACCTATTCGGCCTGTTCCACCACCGAAATACTCATTGACAGATGCCATGCTTGCTGCCATTCCGTCCTACGATTTCTCTCAGTTTCTCAGAAAGGAGCGGGAGAGAATACAGGCTGTGATTTTCCTGGAGAGAAAGGCCTCACAATCAAAAATCAAACCGCTTTCCGACTCGCAGCTTGCCATTGTTGAAAGCAAATGGAAGGCTCGCAACACGAACGAGCGCATTGTCTCAGATTTCTCCATCGACATCACAGTCAAGGATATCCAAACTCTCAAGGACTCAAGCTGGTTGAACGATAATGTCATTGATTTCTATCTAAACCTAGTTGCTGCTCGCTCCACTGGTATTTTTTGCTGGACAACCCATTTCTTTTCCACCCTCAAGAGCAAAGGATACCAAGGCGTGGCACGATGGGCTAAAAGAAAAAAAGTCAATCTTCTCGAAAAGGACTTGGTCATTGTTCCAATAAATATTATGAGCACGCACTGGGCGCTTGCTGTGATAGACAACCAAGCAAAACTGATCAGCTACTATGACTCTTTGGCGTCGCGTGGTAACCTCAAAGCGCTCCAGTTACTCAGCGAATACATGTCCAAAGAAAGCGAGCGTTTGCTGATGCCACAGATTGCATACACTCTACACGCCAACGTGAAAACACCACAACAGCAAAACGGATTTGACTGCGGTGTATTCACCTGTACGGTGGCCAAGTGCCTCTCTGAGCAGTTGCCGCTTTCCTTCAGTCAAAAAGATATGCGGCTCATCAGGCGAAGGATGGCCTACGAGATTATAAACAACAATCTTTTAGGTGGTGTTCTGCAAGGGCCTCACCTATGAAGTTTAAATTCATGACACCACTATAATAACACACGTTTCAATCAAAACCCGAAGAAAGAAGACGCCTTCTTTGTCGTTCCCATGGCTGATATTTCCTTGACGTTTGACTCGTATTCTTGAACCTTTAAGGTTGAGGCATTCACTTTACCGCTCAAGTAGTCAATTCTCTCTTTCATAAATTTGAAGTCGCTGGTGCTGGCAAGTTTGGAGATCTGGTCCTCCAACTTCGAAATCTTGTTATTCTCCAAAGAGATCAACTGCGAGAAAAAGAAAGTCTCATAGAGTTTGAACACTTCTTTGTCTTCGACTAAGTCTTTGAAAGCTGCTTTGAATAAAGGACGCCCAGTGGTAATTTTTTTAACGATTCCTTTATCGCGTTTCAAGGAAATCAAATCGTTCTTCTCCAATACAGCCAAAGTAGCGACGGTATCTGTGTTCAAAGAAAACAAGGGAGACTTGACCAATTCGTTCATTTCAATAGTGTTGTTTCTTGCGAGTGCCCTAATGAGTGCCCAGAGCTGAGCAGTATTCCAGGGAATCTCTGAATCTGAATTATCCGGCGATTTGTTCAAGAAAAACGTTGTAATTTGCTCAGATGCTTGATGTATCATTTCATTTAAAGCATCTACCGGTTCTTCGCCAGACTTAACGCGTCTCACGAACGCCTGCAAATCGAGCATACGCCCACCAAGAGGCTCAAGACACGAGTCAATGTTTTTTGTTGCAGTGGTGTCACGTAGTTGTCTTAGGACATACTGTTTAGCACTTGAATTGGAAGCATCATCCAAAGTAATCGTCTTAAATACTTGATTTGGAAGCGCTGATGTCAAATGCAGAGTGCTCCCAGAATCCTGAGTGATAAAAATCACATGAGCTGAGTTGCTTTGGATCAATTGACCAGCCCAATCTGCAAGAGCCTTGTACATAAAGTCTTGTGGACTGTCTGATTTCCTTAAGAAATTGTTAATGACAATCACCGGTTTCACTTCAGGATGCATTTGTAGATAATCTTCTTCTCTAGCAGCGGCAAAGTTCGGTTCCACATCCAGGCCTTGCGATTTCATTTTGTATTGACGCTCAACTTCATTCTTGTAAGCAGAAAAATCACTCAAGGCAACATTTCTTATGGCCACCAGCGCCAACAGTAACATGTTCTTATATTGCGTCTCCTTAGATTCACTTAGACCAGACTTTTGCCCCGTCAATCCCTGCAAGCCGAGATCGACGAATTGAGAAACAGAATTTGTCCAGGTGAACAATGGAAAATAACCCAATTGTGCTGCCGCAGTCTTGAGGAAAGATTTATCGCTCCTCGTCTTGATCAAGCTTGCGCAATCGATTTCTAAGAGACGCTTCTTGAAAGTGTCATCGATGTTCAATGCGTGTTCAATGACAAATTCCCGTTCAGCAGAGCCTTTGGGGCCTTTGACTATGATAAAAGTGTTTGCGTTTTCACAGACCCAAAGCCGGAGCTGGTTAGCCTTCTCCAAACGCTCTGTCCAGAACATGTCCGATTCCAAATCGTCGACATTGACCTCCTTTTTCAGACCGCCAGTTATGGTATTCAAAGAGTTGTCAATGAAGTGTCTGCTGTCGCTCAAGCTCGATGCAATCATACTATACGGAATGTATAATGCACGGATATACCACTTGTCCTTGTGTGCTTCCCAGCTATAGTAGTGTCTGATCTTCATCAGGATGAAGTACTGTCTAATGGGCTCGAAAATCAACACCGCAATAGTGGCCAACAAGGCCAAGATCACAGGAATGGCAATCTTCTGATGACTGGCAATGAATGCGCTGATGTGGTTTGCACGTAATATTGGGATGTACTGCAAGTGCAAAGTGGTTTTGCCTTCATTGAGCTTCAACCCAGTGACACAGTTTTTGGCTCTGACACAAGGGTCCGTTGACTTGAACAAGACCGTCGCATGGGGAACAGAACTAGATGAGGGAATGATGTCCACTATAGGACCATATCTTCTGAACAACTGGTACAATTCTTCCTCGGTGAGAGAGTCACCCTGGAATATCACTTTGAGCTTGCGGGAAGGAAACCGACTCAAATCCTCGATCCATGGCGTGCCTTTAACTTGCAGAGCTTTTGGAAAACGACTAACGAATTTCCAGTACGAGACCAAAGAAGATCCCAGAGCCACAGATTCTAGGTTTTTTTCAATCGTCGCCACAAGATCTTTTGGGTTCGAGTTCGGGGGCACCAAGAACTTGACAAAGGCACCTCCATCACGTTTCAAAGGAACGAAACTCTCACACCTGGCGCCCGCAGGCAAAGGGGTGCTATCATTGTTCACGAGGCCCACCACCATTTCTTTCACTTTTGAGTCGTACACAGGGGGATTGAGCTTCCTTACAATATAACCCAAACTTCTCGTGTAAGCCAATTTGGCAAGCCATCTGGGATATAAGTTGTCGAAGAATATAAGAACCTCGTCTTGTTTCAGGTAGTCCAATACACCCGTCATGCGGGCAAAACCCTCAGAGTCAGACTCGTTTATGTTCTTTTTCGACGTGTTGAAATCAGACACACGCCGCTTATGTATGGTCGATATAATCGGGGAAACCCTGGTGTTTGAGGCCAAAATCCGGGGTGGACCTAGAGGCCTGCTTAGGGCTCTGATCACGTGTGACACTAGCATAAGTCAGGGTCTTGAATCGAGCTGAGGGCCGGAGATCTTTGCTTTTTGATATATATGCTTTTTGATATCTGCTTTATAATTGGAAGTATAATTTCCAAAAGAAAACACGGGTTCAAAAGAGCGGGGCAATAGAGGAGTTTCATGTACGTCCTCGCATAGTGAGGCCTTGCTGCGGCGTCTACACTCTTGCTGCGTCTACATGCACGAAATCGGTAAACTCATACTTCGCAATGGAAATGATAAAAAGTTAGAAAAAAAAAGATGTCTCACTTGAATTGTCACCGGCGGCTAGCCACCAGCACTGTCCCCCATAGCGTACCTGTTTTTCCTTGTGGCACTGTAAGGGCAGCTGCTAAATTCACTAGTGAATACTGTTCTAGGCTTCGCTTTGAATCATCATACCATTTGGATCGGTATGAGGATCTTCGAAGAGGCCAAACACTACAATGTCATGGACAGTTGCTCTCCAGAAACAGGCATCTGGAACACTCCAAATAAGCAGAATACCCACCTTCACTGGGGTTGCCATTTTTTTATGACAACACCAATGGAGATGCTGCCCTGCGTTGAGACCTGGAGTGATAAACTTTTGTAGTAAAAAAGAGTGCCGGTTGGAGGGAGAAATTTCGCGTCGGACTTTGCGCTTAAATAGAGAAGCGGGCAGCGCACGTCCCTGCGCAAGAATTCTGGCGCTCACCACAAGCATCCCTGTTGTCCAAACTGATGAGATTCATAGGACTGTTTCCCGTTTATTTATTAGGAATGAGAGCAAAATGAACTCCACGTAAATTGTGGGATTCGATTGCGTTTGGTATTTACGGAGGGCTAAGTGCTAGCATCTGACTGCGTCGTAGCCCTAAGTTTGATGACTCCTGTGATTGAATAAATTTGACCTTGCGCGCGCAGTGGTTCCTAAAATGCCCGATCTTCAGGCCCATTTCCGGACGAGTTCATAAAGTCAAACCAGAAGCATGAAAGCTTTTGCTGCAGGTGTTTGCCAATTTCTTAAGTAGGGGCAGCCAAAGTAAGATGTTTCTACTCACATCAAGTCACCAGAATTGCTGATTTAACAAATGCTGTCAATGGTTGCAGTATTAGCTTCTTTTCGTATTGGTACACGCTTGATTAGTTGGTGTTGGGCACAAATTAGGTGATCCAACAAAGCGAGACCGGGCTGTATTTCAAGCAAGAGAGGTTTTTCTGCTACTGATATTTGAGGGCTGCTTGTGAAGGATGAATTGGAACACCCAACATGGCCTGAATGACCAGAGTACGATTATTTTACACATCCCTTTACTTTATAGCGCTTGTAGAATTGAGAACCCGTTCAGGCCAATTTCCAAAATTGTTGCCATGAGTTGAGACAGATGCTGACGCATCCCTGCTTTTATTATAGACACTCCGAGAATAACCCTCAGGACCTATTCAACACTAAACATTTTTGGCGGTATGAGAACCTAATGACAAAGCAGGCCGGAGCTTGCCTGGTGGATCGAAAACTGGAACGAAGCTGCTGTTTTCCGAAAAATCAATGTTCAAGTGCTTGTCCTCTTTAAGATTCAACCGAAGCTCATAAGGGGATCTAAAACCGGAACACAATGCATGCCAAAATAGTTTCTCCACAGAACTAATTATATGGCACCAGATTATAGCTTTAGAATTGCCATGATGATACACGAGCCACACTCTTCCAGTTTTTAAAGGGTTGATGCCATTTTCATCCGCGACACCCACCAACTTGATCGAAGCGACTAGAGCTATGCATCTCTCTTGGTGACATTGACAATCTGAAGTCCCAGATTTGAGGAGAAGGAGCAAACAAATTCATACGTTGGCATTCTTGAAAGGGGGGACTAGTCCACCAATGGCGTGGAAATGAAAGCTGAGTCATTCAAAAAGTCTCTCGTCTTGAGAGGGCGAACTGTGCCCTCACAGGAATCCTCACTGAGTTTTTTGCCGTTTTTGTAGTTATTCCTGATGTATTCCTTCATCGACTTCAACGCGGCTTCTCTGCATAATTCTCTCAACTCCGAGCCACTGAACCCCTCGGTATTGACCACCACGGTGTTCAAGTCAAAATCATCAGCATCGAGTTTTGCGTCACTCAAGATTTTTTCAAGAATGAGTTTTCTTTGACCCGCATCGGGCTTCCCGATGGCGAACCGTTTCGGCAATCTTCTCATGAACGCCAGATCGATATCTCCCTGGCGATTGGTGGCGCCCATCACCATGATTCTGCCGTTAGAAACAAGCCCATCCCATAGTGTCATGAACTCGGCTTTCAACATCGAGCTGACCTCGTGGTCAGAGGAGGACCGGTCGCGCAAAAAGGAGTCGATCTCGTCGATGAAGATGATGCAAGGTTGCAACTTGTTGGCCAACGAGAAAATAGCATCGACGATTTTGTTGGACTCGCCGTACCACTTGTCCATGATGGTCAGCATACGGATCAGCAAGAAAAATGCCCCGCTTTCCTTGGCGATCGCCTTTGCCATCATGGTCTTGCCGCACCCTGGGGGGCCATAGAATAGCACGCCTTTAGGCGACTGGATAAGCGTCAGATGTGCAGAGAAAAGCTCCGGTTCGGTGAGTGGCAAGATGACTGCTTCGTGGAGGTCATCGATGATATTTTGCATGCCGCCAATGTCGTTGAACGACACAGACAAATCCTCGGGGAGAACAAGGCAGTTGAGAAGCAGCTTCTCGTACTCGTTCAACAGCACAGTCTTCAACCTTGGGTCATGTGACTGGATCCGTTTCAACACACTGCTACTGTTTTTCTTGCTTTCCTTTGTCCGCACAGAACTGTCGGCACCTTCGTTCAAAAGATGGCGCACCATGTAATACATCGAGAGCCCGGCGCCCGTGAGGAAGAAAATGTCGCCTAGAAGCTTGAGGTCCACTTTGGTTCCCCAGAGGTCCAACTTAAATCTATTCATTGTGGCAATTTTGTGGTTTAAATGATTTCTATTGCTGGTGGGAGAAGGTGGTGCAGGTGAGTGCACCGATATTTTATTGGGCCGGTGGCGCTCAGACTGTAGCCTCGGCCCCACGAAATATGGGGCCATAGGAAGTCCTGTACTTTTTTGCGATACGCCCGAATCCTGAAACTCGAAGAGTGAAACCTCATATTTTCGAGAATTATGAGGAGTGTCATTTTTTGGAGTCAAGCGCTTATTTTTTACAAATAAATTCATGTTGTGCCCAAACTTTCCGTGTTCACTAGTCGATCTATGTATAGTGCGCCGCTGCCCAGTAGAGACCCCTGTCGTGTCCGGAATTTATCTCAGGTCATCCAACGGGTATGGAAAGTGACGAACAGCACTAAAAAACAAGCAAAGTGTTTCAAAAAGTGGACCTGGCCAAGATTTACAAAAATTTTCAGGGAGGTCGATCTTTCCTGCAAAAGAGACCACTGAGTGTGAGTGACATTTGCCTGTTTTATATAGGCGCACTATGCGAGCAGAGCTCGGGTGCAAAATTCAGAGCGAGCTGCCTCATCTCATTCTCATGCCGGCTCCATCGCATCAACGCATATCAACAATCAGCCATTCCAAGTGCCAAAACTCTAGGTTCTCCACACAGCCACGCTAAGCTATATAAAACCCGTTGAATAAAGATGGCCAAACCGGGCGAAAAACACCAGATCCGTATGCCGGGACTGGTCTTGGACCAGATTCGGACCAAGGAGGAAAGCGGTGAATATGGCAAGGATGCACGATTTGCCAGGAAGCGGAAAGCCACGGGAAAGCCCGTTTCTCGTAAGGAGAAAAGAAGGGAAGAGCGCATGTTGAAAAAGCAAAAGCATCTGAAAGGTGGCTCCCATGCCCAGCCGCAGTATCAACACAGGCAGCCTCCCAAAACCGGGAAAGTGCAACATCAAGACTCAGACAAACACAACGACAAAGCTCAGTCACAAGGAAAACACGCCGACGACGAGGACCCGATTGCGGCATTAAAAGCCCTCAAGGCTTTGAAACAAAAGAAGTCCAGCAAATCCGAATTGAAGATCGTCAAGGAGTCCGAGCTCGAGAGTGAATCGGACCTCAACAGCGACGATCCCTCTAGTGAAGATGGCTTCGATGGGTTTTCCGACGATGAAAGTAATTCAAATATGCGGAAGCCTCATAGCAAGAATCTGGGATCTGACATTCGTATTGTGAAGGAAGATGATCTCGACTCGGACAATTTCTCAGAAGATTTCGAGACCGACCTTGAAGAGCAAGATGGAGAATATGACAGTGACCCATTGGCTGCTCTTGCGAAACTCAAGCACAAGAAATCCTCGAAACAAGCGCCTCAGAGTGAAAGCGAAGACGGGTTTCCGGATGAGGACTCGGATCAAGGTGACTTATCTGACAATGACTTCGATAGTGGAAATGAAGATTTAGAAGAAGAGCGAGACCCGCTAGCAAAACTCAAAGCTTTGAAGGAAGCCAAAAAGAACGGCGCCAACCACGCCGATGACTCGAAGAAGAAAAGCAAACAGCGCAAGGAAAAGATCATCGAGGCCACCTTTGGCGACGACAATATTGACAGAGATATGGAGTATTACGCCAAGAAGCTAGGACTCAAAAATGGAAAAAAGTCAAAACTCACAAAGCTCGACGACGACGACATTGTGGGTGGTCTTCTCGATGGCTTGGATCTTGACTTTTCGGACGACGAGGGAGATATCCAGGAAGAAGCAGAACTGGGCGAAGATTCTCTTGACTACTCCGATGACTTCTCTGACGATAGTGGCTCTGAGGAAGAGACACACAAGAAAGAAAACCCGTTTGTGGCTCCCGTGCTGGACCAGGAGAGTGATGGTGGGAATCTGGACGAAGAATCTAAGCCTTCAAAGTACATTCCGCCAGCCATGCGCCGCAAGCTTGCGCTCGAAAGTTCTGGTGTCTCTGCTGAGACACTAGCGCTTCAAAAGTCAATCAAGGGACCCATCAACAAGCTTTCAGAGGCTAATATTGGAACCATTGCCAATGAAATCAACGGTCTTTTCCTCACCAATCCAAGACAATCAGTCAACGAGAACTTGACCACGATTCTCATGGATAGTGTCATTCAACAAGGTAGATTGTTAGATACTTTTGTCTATCTTCACTCTGCATTGGTAGTTGCTATTTACCGTGCACAAGGCGTGGACTTTGGCGCACATTTTATTCAGAGTCTAGTGGAAAAACTTGAGTCCTCACGCGTGGATGCTTCGAAATCAAAACAGGCTCTCAATACGGCTTCTCTCCTTTCTTCTGTCTACGCATTCCAATTGGTCTCATCCAAACTCTTGTATGATCTTATTCGCGATCTTATCCAGGATCTCTCCGAGTCAAACGCCGAGATTTTGCTTAAAATTATTCGTACTTCGGGAAATCAAATGAGAGCCGACGATCCTGGCGCTTTGAAAGAGATCGTGCTTTTGGTGAACAAAAGCGCCTCGGCGCAGTCCAAAATTAGTCCTCGAATGCAATTTTTGATTGATACAATTGCCTCATTGAAGAATAACAAGCTCAAATTGGAGAATGAGGCAAGTCACCAACTAACAATCCGCCTCAAGAAGTTCTTGGGTAATTTCATACTGGGCAAATCCGCGGACCCACTTCAAGTGTCTCTTGATGACATTCGCAACATCGAAACAAAAGGTAAATGGTGGTTGGTTGGATCTGCTTGGAAAGGGCTTGACGAGAAAAACCAAGCTCTTGCTAATATCGAGATGGTCAACGATGTTTTGGATAGTGCTGAACCCAATTGGTTGGAATTGGCCAAAACACAGAGAATGAACACCGATATCAGAAGAGCAATCTTTATTTCAATCATGTCCGCCAACGATTACATTGATGCTGTCACTAAACTTGATAAATTAGCCTTGAAAAAAGCACAAGAAAGAGAAATTCCGCGTATTGTTGTGCATTGCGCAGTGGTGGAACCAGCTTGGAATCCCTACTATGGAATTTTGGCTTCCAAACTTTGTGATTCTCATTCCTACAGGAAAACATTTCAGTTCATGTTATGGGATCTTGTGAAAGGTTTTGATGGCAATGATGGGAGCGACGACGAGGAAGATGTATTTACTGGGTTCGATGATTCTGAGAGCGATGACGACAAACTAAAGAAAATCTTGAACTTGGGCCGTCTTTATGGCAATTTGTTTGCGGAGGGTTCTTTGGCTCTACACATCCTAAGAACCGTGAATTTTGTGTCTGCTTCTGCCGATGTTAAGCTTTTCATGGAGATCCTCTTAGTCACATTCCTTGATCAAATTGCCAAGAAATCCCAAGTAAACTCTATCGGCGTTGGTCTTGTCGGCAAGAAAGGTATGTCTGAGCAAAAATTTGACGACCGCACTTTAATTGAGCGCATCTTGAAAGCAAAAGACGAACCTGGCTTACTCAAAGGCATCAGTCATTTCATCTCCCGCAATCTTCGTGACAGTCACTTTATTACTGGCAGAAAACAGAGAAAGAGGGTCGAATGGGGTATTAAGTCTATGACTGACATCATCGAAGAGATTGTGAAAGAGACGGAATTCTAGAAATGTATATACAGCCGGGCTTCGAGATCTCATTTTCGAAGTAGTAATAAATAATTTGGATATTCGAGATATAGCAGAATCACCAATTCTAGCATCACTCTTGTAGCTCTAGAACCGCAACTGATTCGACATGTTTTGTTTGAGGATAAAAGTCAAAACCAGTGATTGTTTTGACCTGATAATTAACACCCAGCCGATCCGCAAAAGTTTGAAGAGACGCTAAGTCTCGCGCTTGTGTGAAGACATTACAGCTGACATAAATGATGGCTTTGGGCCTGAAATCCACCAATTGCTGAATAAACTCATCTGTGGAACCTTTTCTAGAAGGGTTCATGATAACGACGCTGTTGCTTCCATGAACACCTGAGCCTAAAAAGTTGCCGTCAGTAAAGATGGAATCAGAATTTCCCGACACAAACATCATTTTTTCAGGCATTGGGATCCCATTTATACCTGCGTTATGCTTAGCATATTCAATAGATTTTTTTGAGATTTCGATGCCAAATACTTTACCATCTTTTGGGAGTTGGCTCGACAAAGAAATCCCGAGAAAGCCAGATCCGCAATAAGCATCAACAATGTGTTTGAAGTTGACATGAGACAAGTGGAAGCTTATAAAATCAATGAATGTCGGCAAAATTGACCGATTGTTCTGGAAAAACTCGTTGGCTTCAAACTGAAATACGAACTCCTTCACTTTTTCGGTAACAACATTGTTTCTTTGCGTTAAACACACATTTGTGTACTCACCGGTAGCATGATTGATTCTTATACTGTCCCTGAGAATAAAGTCTGGAGCAACTTTTATTTTGGACTTGGACTCCAATTTTGCAGCCAATTTATCATTGAGTTGCTTCTTGAGTTCGGGGATGACAGCGTTTATTGGACTAGTGGCGATTGGACAATGGTTAATGTCAACAATAGGATTTCCAAGGACTGCATTGTTGAATCCGACAGGTACTGGGAGAAATTCCATCCCAAATTTCTTAGGAACAACAGTATGTGGAGTAAGCTTCGTCCGATATGAAAATTGCATTGGAGAATCGACAACAAGGCCAAAGCCTTCAACCTTGGAGCAGTCTAGTTTTGGATAGAAATATTTGTATGCTCTTTTAATGATGTCCAGTTTGAATTCTAGCTGATTCTCGTATGGAAGCATCTGGAGCTGGCATCCACTACATTGACCAAAGTGCTCACAAATGATGAGCTTGTCATTTCTGAGACCTTTTCTGACTGGAGCTCGAGACACACTAACAAGCTCTGCCTCTGCATAATAATCATGATGCCTCTTGAGTAAGGCTGTGGAAACATCACCGGGTACTGCTTTCGGTAGTTTTATAACAGTCTTTACTTCTGGATCAGTACATTGATCATCATAAGCACTTCGTGGAACTAGACCCAACCCTTCTCCTTCCGAAGACATAGAAATAACCTGAATATCTTTGATAAGAACCAGCTCTCTATTTTTCGACTGAAGGAATTTGTAAATTAAATGCTCGGGAACACGTACTTGCTCTAGAGTAAGTTTCACATGTTTCAAAAAAGTGCCTATATCCTTATGAAGAATGTGGTCACGCGAGGTAAAGTCAGATGTTCCACGTTTTGTCTTTTTTTTTAACAATGTACTAAGCGCAGAGCTAGCATAATCACATTTGGTGACGTATGTATTGGAAACGCTACCCCATCTTGTTGTTCGGAAAAACATTGCCCAGAGACATGACTTAGGACATCATCGCGATTTTAGCGGATGGAATCTGCGCGAAAATACTTGTGACGCCGCAAGAACTTTGCACCATGCCCAATTCGGTTGCTTCACCCCTTTAACTTTCACGATATCATGAAGAGGCTAACGCTGGCCCTTCTGGTTGTAACTCAATTTCATGGGGCTCGTCACTATACCTTCTCAAGTCAAGCGAAATGGTGCGTGAACTGTTTTCTCTCTGCTCTCTGTAGATTCCAATCAAAGCATCTGAGTTCTCAAACAAAGAGCTTTTCAACGAGATGACAATGAACTGAAAGCCCGGACCAGCATGCCTTTTAATGTAGTTTGCAATCTTGTCGACGTTCAGATTGTCAAGAGCAGCATCAATTTCGTCTAAGACAAAAAAAGGTGAGGGATGGAAAGAATGTATGGCAAACAAGAGTGACAAAGCCGCCATGGTTTTTTCTCCTCCTGAGAGCAAGTCCATATCCCGGAACCTCTTCATTGGCGGCATGGCGTGATATCTGATTCCTGCAGCATATGGTTCATCTTCGTCTTCTAAGGTTAAGTCTGCGGAGCCTCCAATGGGGGATGTGCTGGACTTTGTGAGCTCTTTGTACACCCTATCGATGTTTTCCGATATATGGGTAAACGCTTCCATGAAACGTTGAGTTCTTAGAGCCTTTATCTCGTTGAATTTCGTTGTTGAGCGTTTTTCATCTTGTCTTGCCTTAGTGAATTCTCTGTCAAACTCTTTGATTCTCTGATCTACCTCTTTCAATCTCTCAATTGCTTTGCTATTCGGAGTGAGAACTTCGAGCTCCGTCTGGATATTATCAAGCTTCACAGTTATCTCAGCCTCAACTTTGGGCGAAAAGCTTTCCTGGAGCTTTAATTCAAGCAATCCGTAATCAACGTGAATCAGATATGCCTTCACTGAAACGTTCCCCGGTTCATCGTCGAGAGAAATCGATTCCAAGAAGCCTTCTTCTAGCGGAAGATCGACACTTTCGATTTTGCAATTCTTGAGCATGTTGATCCTTTCTGTGTCAACCTTCAAAAGAAACTCTTTGCAGCTGGCCAACTCTTCGCTTAGTGTCTTAATCTCCAATTTATCCTCTTCCATATCCTCTACTAAACTGTTGCTTTCCCTCATAAGCTTACTTAGCTGAGCTCTTGATGCTTCACTCTCTTGAGTAAGTTGTTCGAAATCCTTCTCCAATTCTTCCATCATCTCTGTTTGATGAGAAAGATTGTCATTAACTCTCTGTAGATCAGATTGAATTCGTGATTGAGAATCAATTAGGCGTTGAATTCTGATTTCCATATCATCTATGCTTTCGATTTGAAATGACAAGCGGTTCTTGCAAACAGAGACAACTCTTTGCAATTCTGCTCTTTTTCTTGCACGCGCCCGTATTTCAGTACCCAAGAAGAACTCGTATTGACTGATGCTTTCGAGGTTATACTTCTGACAAAATTCGAAATAAATCTTGACTTGGAGTCCAGTAATTTCACTCTGAACTTCCAAAAGTTGATGGTTCATATTGGTCAACGATCTCTGAGTATTTTCTTCTTTTGTCTCAATTTCAGTGATCATCTCTTTCTGGAAAGAGATTTCATGATTCCTTTCGGATATTTCTCTTTCAAGACTGACAATTTTACTTTTCAAGCTGGGAATCTCCTCATCTATGAGACGAATTTCGTCCACAATGTCGTTTAAATAAAATGCACTTGGTTTCTCGGACTGGAGTTTCGCAAGATTTTCACTAAGTTCTTCCTTTTCCTTCTTCAACCTCAGCCATTCTTGTTTACTCCAAGTAAGAGCATTTCCTGATTTTGCCTGTTGTCCTCCAGACATGAGACCAGAAGTATGAATGATGGAGCCATCCAATGCAACCATTTTGTTACCCACTTGATGTGACAGGTTCCATTTTAAGTCACGCGCGATATCCAATTCATCGACAATGATTGTGTTGCCCAAAGCAAACTGTACAGCTCTTTCAAGAGATTGGTCATCATATTTCACCACATCGAGCGCTGGACGTGCGCCCTCGTCAAGCGAACGGAGGTAGTTCAAATTGATTTGATCAGTGACGACGGAGTCCAATGGAATGAAAGTAGCTGTTCCAGCACGGCGCTCTTTCAATATCTCGATGCACTTGTATGCCACGGCGGTACTCTCAACAACAATGGAATCGAAGTTGCGGCCAAGAGAAGTTTGGAGTGCCAAATCATATTTCTGCTGCGAGCAACGAACAAGTTCGTACATGAGACCCTTGATTGATCCTTCTTTTACTAAGTTTCGTAGCATGGACACGTTATCACGTAGCTTCTTCTGTTTGTTTGACTCGTTTTGTTGAGACGATAACTCATCTAGACGGGTTGAAGCACGGTTAATTTTCGTGGTCAAGTCTAGCTCGCGGTATGATATTTCCTTTAACTTGTCTGTTACGTCTTCTTTTTCTTTTATCTTGATCACTCTCTCGCCGATAAGATCATCAAGCTTAGACTTAGTTTGAGAAAGGGTTGACACGAAGTTGCTGCGAATTTCGCTCTCAAGCTCAGAGATTCGAGTGGTTGCATCGTTCTTCTGATCTGTATAATTCTGCATGGAAGATACTAGAGATTCCTTGTCGCTGCTCAACATTGTAAGCTTTTCTAACATCGATGAACCTGAATTTGCCAAAAATTTCTGATGCAAAGCCTCATACTCTGCCACCCCCCCTGGAGGTATATTGATACTATCTGAGGATTCCTGTACTTCCTTTTCAAACTGAGCCAAATCAGACTCGGCGGTCGACAAACGTTGCTCCCCGGCTTCCTTCAAATCCTGGAGATTCTGAAGGTCGGTCTGTAGATCCCGGAGCTTCAAAGACGCCAGGGTGATACTGGACTCTAGAGATCTTTTACTCGAAGCGATGGGAAGGAGCGCTCTTCTGACGGTTTCGGCAGCATTTGCCTTTTCATTTTTCTCCGCCTCAAGTTTTTTGCTTGCAAGAGTGGCTTTTGAAACTTCCGCTACCGTCGACTTTTGAGCAGCAATTTTCGCGGAGTGCTGTGCTTTTACTTCGTCAAGCTTATCAGAAATTCTTCTCAGGTCCGCCACAAGCATATAATGACGTTTTTGGTTATGGAAGATCCGGTAGAGGTGCAAAATCTTGATGAGGCTGTACTTCTCATTTAACTTAGACTCAAATAAGTCTTGCTCACGCATTTGCTCTTTATACTGTTTGGATTCGGAGTTCAAGGTCCTCTTGCGAGAGAAGACCTGGGTGGCAACCTCACGTGCACGCTCCAGATCTTCCTTCAACTGATCATACTCAGCGGCGTACTCAATAGAGCCACTGATGGTTTCGATCAAATTCGCCAAATCCTTTGCCGACTGGGACGCAACGTTCTCGATATCCCCTTGGAACACCAAAAAGTTACGTGCCTTCACCAAGATGTTTTCTGCTCTTAGCGCCATAGAGTACTGCAAGGCAGTCACGTTTTTATCGTTGAGCCTATAATCCGAGCTTCCGCTTGAATTTATCACCCGCTTGAGTGTGAGCATCTCCCCCGAGTCCTTCTCGTAAAACGCACATACATACGCCGATTTGGCTTTCAGAGACGGCGCCAAATTGTCGGTGCCATCGATGCGGCCACGATAAATAAGGTCCTTGAGCTGGTGCGATCTTAGATGCGATGACTGCACGCCCAAAACAAACGAAATGGCATCCATCATGTTGGATTTCCCAGCGCCATTGGGGCCTATAATGGACGTGAAAGACGCGTCACCAAACCCGATTTTCGCCGTGCCTTTATACGACTTGAAATTGTGGAGCTCAAGCCCAACTAGACGGCCCATTTTTTCTGACGAGTTGTGATCTTTTTGTTGCCGAAAGTCAGATTGCTGTACAAGATTTCGTCAATTTTTAGTACGGCTAGTTTTTATCCTTTTGAAACTGTGTTGTGGATACGCGTGGGGACAGGAACGCGCGTCCAGTGGAGCGAGAATTTTGGATGAGCTCTTTGCTCGAGACATTCAGAAGTTGCACGAGCTTCTGATTTCCTTGAGGAGGATGTTTTCTTTTGTCAATTTTTGAAAAGCTCTTTAAGTTAGACAGCTGCATTGGAGCAAGAGTCTGGAAATGAACCATTTACAATTCAAGTAAATCATATAATGTTAAATGTGAATTATTTTTACGCAAAAGGTTTACAAGAATTCGAAATTTGCAAATTGTTGTGATTGCCCTTTCTCTTCAGCACTTTCTACAAGACATTTAAAGGGTTTTTTTTTTCTGGTTCAAGTTTATTGAACTCCACATACAAGAACATTGCATTATTGTTTGGTCAGAAAATAACCAATACTCCGGATTGTGACTGACTAACAACGCACTACCTGTATCGCAACGTTGATATAATCTGTTGGAAAAATTTATAGTGAACACCACTGGCGTGTCGAGCTTTCAAAACACCTGACCAACAGACATAAACCCCAGAGTTCTCACGTGACATATAGAATGTTTCCCTATTTCGGGATTAACGGAAGTAGCACCGTTGGCTCTTATGGGGTAAACTGTATATAGCTGACGTAAAGCCGGATATAATGAGAATCCGATAGTAAACCCATATTTAGTCTGGCTGGTCCGGCTGTGGCGCAAAATCGTTACCCAGATTTTAAGGGCCGTTTTAGAATAATCGCAGATCGGCACACGAAATCGAATTTTCCCTGAGTTTCTTGCCAGTTAAGGATAAAGGCGAATTATGTCCTTGACCCAGATGCCCTCTAATTTAGCAGACTGAGTCGCGCTTATCTTCAGACTGCCTACAAGGGAAAGCCGTATACCGCAAAGGGCTATATTTGGCGCGCCGTCACCTACATCTAGACGGCATCCCATGACCTAATCCGGTAGGCCAATTGGCCCCGGCTCGTACGGCTCCACATGATTGCCATACCATAAAAACACCCCGCTGTTAGGCAGACTTTTTTTCCAGCGCTTTAAACTAAATTTGGTCCTCTTTTTTTTCTAGGGCCGCCAGAAAATTTCACGCTTTGTACTGAAACATGGAGAAATCTCCACTTCTTGACGAGCCGGTAGAGACCGGGCCAGAAACCAGCTGGCGATCGCTTCTTTCCAGCACCATAGCCAAACCGCTTCAATGCATATCTTCCATTTCGCTAGGGGATGGAAGCACGCACTCTTCATTTCAGTCTGGCCTAGACGCAGACTCGAGAATCGAGGCCCTCATTGCACTGGAGCAACCCCTGGACTCAGAGCCACTTCCACAATTACCTTTTTCGGATTGCACGGTGAAAAGCTCGCTCACGGTAGAGAAAAAGCTCTTGAAAATCCGGCAGTTAATGAAGGTCCACGGCGTGGCTGTATACATTGTGCCCAGCGAAGACGAGCACCAGTCAGAAGAGACAGCTTTGGCCGATAAAAGACGCGAGTTTTTGTCTGGCTTCACGGGCTCTGCTGGGCTTTGTGTCGTCACGCTTGATAGCGACACGAACCTCGAGGGCGAGGCCGCCTTGTCCACCGATGGCCGGTACTTTTTACAGGCAGAAAAGCAGCTCGACTCGCGCTTCTGGCGCTTGCTCAAACAGGGCGTGAGAGGGCACCCCTCCTGGCAGGAATTTGCGTTGTCAAAGGCCGCCGCAAGCAAGTTTTCCTCTGTTATCTCATGTGACCCCAAGCTCTTGAGCTTCGAAATGGGCGAGTACCTCATGCTGGCTCTGGCTGAGAGGGGCGTCAAGTTCAAGCCCATTCTAGACTTGAATTTTGTCGACGCGGTGTGGGGCACGGACAAGCCGGCCCGGTCTTTGGAGCCCGTCTATCTGTTGCCCCTTGAATATTCGGGTGAAGAAAGCACCAGGAAAATAGCTAGGATCCGCAACCAGATGCACGGTCTTGGCGCCTCTCACTTGGTGATCTCTGCTTTGGACGACATTGGCTGGTTGCTCAACTTGAGGGCGGACGAGGACATTCCGTTCTCTCCGTTTTTCTTCAGCTACTTGATTTTGACCCACGACTACGTGTGGCTCTACGCCAATGAAGTAAAGTTGGCCAATGTAGAGCAACACTTAGCAGAGATCAGTGGCCTAGTTGTCAAGAAGTATAACTTCTTCTACCCGGACTTGACCACCTTAAGAGCCACCGTCAAACACCCAAACATCAAGATCATCCTTCCTGACAAAGGTGCATGCAACTACGCTTTGCTCGACTCGATCCCCAACTCTCTGGCCAAGCGCTCAATTATACATCTGTCCATTGTGTCTGTCACAAAACTTTTCAAGAACCCCACTGAATTGCACAATGCTAATGTAGCGCACTCGAGGGACTCGCTTGCATTCATTGTCTTTTCAGCATGGTTGGAAAATCAGCTAGTTCACAGGCGCAAGAAGGTGCTGGAGTACGAGGCAGCCCAGAAAATCTACGCCATTCGCTCTCAGTTTCCTAACTTCAAGGGCTTGTCGTACGAAACCATCTCTTCCACGGGAGCCAACGCGGCCATTATCCACTATGCCCCTACGAAGAAAGAAAACTCCGTCATCGATCCCAAAAAACCATATCTCTTGGACTCAGGAGCACATTATCTCGAGGGAACCACAGACATCACGCGCACATACAAATTTGGTGACGCCGGGTTGACTGACGACTACAAAAAATACTACACCTTGGTGTTGAAAGGCCATTTGGCAGTTGCCATGGCAAAATTTCCTGCTGGCTCAAGAACAACCGGGACGGTGCTAGACGCGTACGCTAGGCAACCGCTTTGGAATGAGGGCTTGGATTTCAACCATGGGACAGGGCACGGTGTGGGAAGTTTTGGAAATGTGCATGAGGGCCCATTATATATCCTGACAACTTCTGGAGGCGTGAGTACCGCTGATTACTTTAAGAAGGGTGCAATAGTAAGTGACGAGCCGGGGTTCTATATCGATGGGGAATGTGGGTTCCGTATTGAAAGTGAGCTTGCAGTCATCGAATGCAGCCCAGCCTTTGGAAAGACACGCAGCGGGGGGAAATATCTTGGTTTTCAATACTTAACCAAAGTCCCCTTTTGTTTGAAGCTCATTGACAAGAGATTCTTGACCCCAATTGAAATCAAGTGGATCAATGATTTCAATGCCAGCTTGAGAGAAGAGTTCGGCTCGAAATTATTGAAAATGGGTGACAAGAGGGCTTATGGATGGTTGCTAAAAGAGACACACCCCATATAAATCAGAGTAGAGTGTTTTGACTGTGTATTAATACATGTGAAGAATTGAAAAAAATCGACCTTAATTCAGTCTAAAGGACGTCGAGTAGAGAGTAGGAAACCCAATGTTGTTTGGCCTATTGGCGGGTTTAGAAAACCCAGGCCTTTGGAGGCCACCGCCCTTCTTGAGACTGCTTGGTTGATGGCTGGACGCTTCAACACCAACCTTGTTTGAAATAAACGGCGAGGTAATTTTTGGAATGGGCTCGACGTATTCTCTTCTTGAGTTATCCACTTTGAATAGCTCCGGGTCGGTGACATTTCCGGGCGTTTTGTACAGTGGCATCTTCAAACCGCTAGTGGTTCTCCATGAGTTGACCGAGGAAGATGAGGTAAAAATGTCTCTTTCGCTTTCGGAAATTTGGCCTCCGGTGTCTTTCACATCAGTTTCATTGCTTGTTTTACGTCTCTTGTCAAGTGAACTCAGGAAATCAATACCTAAACGCTTTTGTGACTCACGCAAGGCATCAAGGGTCGAAACAGAAGAGGAGTTGAAGTTTTTCAAATTGGAAACCTTCTGAAATAGTTCTTCTTGCGTCATTTCAGGTGCACCTGTTGGTGTTAACTGATTGTCCTCGCGCTTTATAAGAAATAAAAACTTTCTAGACGCTCCAGATCTCATGGCTTGGTCAAAAATAGAGCTTAAAGTCAGGGAGATCAGATCAAAGATCGCCAGCGAATCCGTGATATTTAGCTCTTCGGCACATGCTGAGGCAACAACGGCAACTGTAGATGAAACTGCCATGAATACGCCACTTGGATCCTCATCATGGCCGCACTCCGTTACTAAATTAAAAGTTTCAGAGATTCTTTTGACGAGAACCGGATGGTGAGACGAAGATTCGTCGGATGGCGGTGGACTTTCGGCTTTGACTTCGTCCTTTTTCTGCCGGTTAATGCGACGTGTTCTTCTCCGCAAATATTCCTTTTCAATCCATTCCAGTTTATCGTCCGAAGAACCTTCACCAAATTTGAGTGCAGCTCTTTTGAGCACCCGGCATCTTAAGTCATTGTCTTTGTTTCTCTCGGCGTTTTCTTCACGCCACTTTTTTTTCCTCTCTCGATTGCCTTCTCTGACACGACTCTTTTGCTCATTTGAGTCTAGTTCTGGTTTCACACCATTCATGACCATGCGAAGGCGCTGTATGTCCAATTCAGAGAGGATAGACAGCGTGGCACCATAAAACAGAGCTACATCTTCCCCCAACTTTTTGGGAATTGGCTCACTGGAAGATGATTCATGTGAATCTTCTTTCGCAGACTTATCTTTTCGTGGATCAACTGATATCAAGATATTAACGAGTAAAGCCAGTGCCTTGCGTCGGTTATCATCGCCAGACATGCTGAGGACAAACCGATTTGCTTCCTGTAATCGAGTGATATAATACGTTTTGTCAGGAGAATTCTTTATGAGCTTTATTGCTTCAAGAGCCGCCTTGTTGTAACTTGCAGGAAACGTCTTATTGAGCATCAAAGCATTCGTCATTTGCCTGATGACCTGCATCAAATTTGAAGAATGAGTTCCTGATTGAATATGCTGGGACAACGAGGAGAGGATTGTCGATAATTGGGGATGGTTTTGAGAGGAGGGCTGGAAAGCTGCCCGTTGGCTTGGCCCAATGGAGTCTTCTAGGGACTCAATGGTGGAATAGTCTCGTTGGGAGGTGCTCATATTTGACCGGTGTAGCGCCAAAGTTTGCGCAATTGAAAGAGGCTTTTGAGCCGTCAGAGCCGCTTGTTCTTTTTGAAGATGAGCTACAAGGCGGGGTTCCTCTTTTTTGCCATAAACCTTTCTGTCTGATAAAGTTGTAGTGGTTACATCCGAGGTAACCAGTTGGGTGAGAGGTTCACCATTTGTCTTTGAGATCTCAGCCTCTAATTCTTCGGCTGCGTCCAAAGATGTAAGAAGATCCTGCGGATTTTGCATTGCCATATTGAAGGCATTTTGAAGAATCTCGCTCATTTGCGATTGCTCTAAATCCGGCTCCTTCTCGGATGCAAGATTCGCAACACTTGTCAGCAAAGTGTTTCCACCAGGGAACGCACTTTTGACTGCGTTTGCGACAGCAGCTTTCAACGCCGCATCCAAATCTTCAGGCTGTTCGAGATTAGAGTCAGCATGTGGGAGCGTTTGCGTGTGGGATGATGCGTTGTCTTCATGGAGGCCAGTCGGATGGGAAGGCTCCGGTGTATGGACCTGATTGCTGATTTCAGAGGCCAAACTTTCCAAGATGTCCTTGGATATCGACGACAGATGCAGATGCAGTTGCATTGGGTCTGTGGAATGGTCCGAATTTCCAATTTGCAGGACGACGCTTTGAACAATATCGCCTAGGTCTATTTCCACGTGTCGGTGGTTCAGTTCATGTTCTACGTTGCCAGAAGTTGGCTGATGGACCCTTTGAGGCGAGCCAGAGTACTCCCAGCTCTCAGAGTTCAGTGGGCTTAGATTAGGGTCCTGATTAGAAGTGCTCTTCTTGTGTTCTCCGAGATCATGCGCCAAAGACTGGAACGCTGCCCCAATTGCATCCTCGAGATTTGTGTCATCAAAATCTTCTCCTTCATTGTGTTCGCTTTCTGGTTGGGAAGAATCCGGTGTAATTCTAGGAGAAGTTTGCACGTCGGGAGACATGTCTGGAACAAGATTCTTGAAGGCGTCGCCTATGGCGCTTTCCAAATTCTCGCCGTCGCCATTGTTTGACGCTGGGCCAGCTTGGATTACTGCACTTTCACTGTCCAAATTTGAGACTTGGTTTGCAGACAATTCTTCTTTGAGATCATGAGCCGGCGTACTAGTGTGACTTTTTCCAGACTTCTGGCCACGAGAGCTAGCAGAATATTTCACATCACTCTCAGACTCTGGCAGTGCGATAGAGGCATGCGTGGAGTCAGGAGCTTGTGACTCGTGATGATCAGAGGGACCATTTGTGGGTTTGGAAACATGTGATGTCTTCTTTTCAAATACAGAGTCGGATTGGGAGGTTCTTGCAGGGATTTCATTTCCCATTGCAAGGTTGCGACATTCCAAATTGCTTTTCAGATCCTGACATTGCGCCCGGTGTAGTTGTTGTGGATCTTGTTCTTTTCCAAGGTTTGTGCCAGCATTCATTTCATAAGAGTGTGAATCCTTACTTGTTCGATTTTCGCTGTCTGCATTTACACAGTCAGTCGTGAGAGTCTTTTCCGGGCTGCCGGAAACGTCTTCTTTTGAGAGGGACGTGAATAGGGTGTCAACAACATTGTCTAGGTCCATGTCCAGAATAGCTACATTTTCACCAGAATGCTCCTTAGGTTCACTGTTTAAAGGAGAGGAGCCATCGACATTTGCAGCAGAATTCTGAGAGTTGATTTGATGATGTTCGGAAGAGTCGTGGTTGTTTTCTTCACCAAACATGGCAAATTGCTTGAAAGCATCACCGATTGCATTTTCTAGTGCCAAGTCGTCGGTGCCAATCTGATGAGAATGTGTGGTTTCGCCATTTTTGCCATCTTCGGGGCCTGGGCCATGTTCAAAATGTGTGTTTGCACTGTTTTGGTGATGTTGCAGGGCATCATGTGCCGGTGTCATGGCGGGGTAATCGGGTAGACAATATGTATGAGTAAGTCACAAGATGATTGTGACTGTTTTTTTTTCGGTTGGTGAAGGGACCCGCGCACGATGAGCCGGCACGCTCTGTGTGCAGGCACACATAGATCTGATGCTGTTCTTGCTGGAAGCCAGCCTAAGCCCGGGGCCTTAGGGGTGGGATTTATAGCTTAGGCCTTGGTCCAAGAATGATCAGCCAGTGGCTGGGTAACACGAGGTGGATTTATTGCCGATGGCCGGCAGACTCGAGTCACGTGACGGCACACGTAGATCTGGAATTGCGAGCGCGCCACTGCATGGCCATAATGTTGTTTATGTTACATGCTGGGGAGATCGGGTTAAAACTGTAGAAGAACGAATTTTGCAAAGGGTGCAGGGCCGTGGCTAAATTCTGCCAAATCTCAGCAAAGGCATTTGCTGATGACTCTGACCATGGTCCTGGTATGGGCGAGTATACGTTGATATTGTTGTATAGAGTTGGACGGCTGGTTAATTTAGGCTGGAACGCTCGGTCTACTGATTATACTTTATAATTGAGTCACAGCTTACTACTATGCGCTTGAAAAGCCTGTTACCTCTGATATTGAACGGCGTGCAACACTTTTTCGATGGTGGCAGTATGAGATGATTCTTGTAGAGCACCATGTTTAACAGGGTGACGGAGCAAAAACTTTCTGAGCAGAATTCCGGGGCATCCGTTGTTTCATAGTCTTACGTCGTTTGGTTCCGGCAAACGCCCAATTGAAATGGGCCATACTGGATTCAAACAATGCGCGGTAGATCATGATAGAGATACTGATTAGCCATCGAGGGCATTCATGAGCCCATTTTTGCATCGTAGATAGTATTGCAACTCCAGAATGCACTGAGCGCTTGACTGACCCGCGTTGCAGGTAGCTAGTCTAGGCGGCCCTCCATCAGAAAACAGCCCATGATATAGCTTCAAGCAAGATACATACATTGCAGCCTGAGAAGCCAGGATATTGTTTGAAATCGCCTATTCCTGAAAGGGTCTGTGGACCTCACGCATTACTCTGAAATTGGGGCTCAAAGCCCTGTGTCGTATGTCGCGCAGCATATAACGGTAGGGCTCATCTAGCGGTAGCAATAATTTAACGGTGGCAATAATTTAACGGTAGCACCAATATAACGGTAGCACCAATATAACGGTAGCACCAATTTAACGGTAGCACTAATATAACGGTAGCACTACTTCAACGGCGCACCAATTTAACGGCATCACTGATGTACCGGTAGCACTAATATAACGGTAGCACTAATATAACGGTAGCACCAATATAACGGTAGCACTCATATATCGGTAGCACCAATATAACGGTAGCATTAATGGCCTCAGGAAGCTGGTGTGGCGGATTGCGCGTGATACCTGATCAAGTGCCTGAGTCCTAAAGAAAGCTGATTTAGAGTTGTATTTTTTCGGAAGGGCTGGTGTTTGCCTTTTTCGCCAGCTGAGGCCGCTGTGCAAGATTCTGTGTGGAAGACGGGATAGAATATCAGTGCGTTGTGTTGCCCAGGCAATTTCCACCTGGTGCCTTCATGCGAGATCGCCCAAGCCGGGTGCGCTTGCTGGAGCACCAAGTGTACTGTATCGAGAGCGTGAAACGTTGATTCTACCGAACCGCAGAGGCGTAATTTGAAGCCGTGTCCGAAGGAAACAACCAGGAACATTTCTGTTGGGACACGTTTTTGGCGTGTTCACAATGGTGTTATATTCAAACTTATATTTGTAATGTCATACATCCTTCTATTTAAATATATAATAAACTTGTGTTGTTTTAATAACTATGTTTTAATAACTATGTTTTCACACGCTCTTGCGCAATACGTCGCTAGGGCCTGCGGCCCTGGGAGGCTCTGGGAGGCCCTGCGAAAAGCGCACCGGGGCTCGGTGCAACGAAAAGAGCGGGCCGGCAGACTCGTTCTGGATCCAGCTTCTTTCCACAATCGCTATTCCGGGCATCATTGGCAATGTCTTTGAAAAGATTTCGGGGCGGCGTGTGATTTGCCGGGGTCCAGTTTGGGCCGTCGACCAGGCCAAGTGCGGCGGGCCAGATGGAGCGCCAGGCCCATTTCCCGCGCCGCGCCAGAGGGCCAGGGAAAACCGCGCCAATTCAGAGACCGAGCCAGTTGAAAGGCCGCGCCAATTTAGGGCCAGATGAAACACCGGCCCAGATGAGAGCTCGGCCATACCAGCAATCAGGCCGCACCAACAGTCAGGCCAGCCACCGGAACCAGAGCCCCTTCGCCCTGCGCCCGCCTGCTCCAGCAATTCCCCAAAGGCCGCTTTTCTTTTCGCCAAAGGCCGCTTTTTTTTTTTTGCCAAAGGCCGCTTTTTTTTTTTGTCAAAGGCCGCTTTTCTTTTCGCCCAAAGGCCGCTGTTTTCCGCCTGCTGGAGCCCCCCGCGCCCAGGGCCAGCTCCGGCCTGGCGCCAGGCCCTGCGACTGCGGGCGCGGTCTGCAGTCGGCTTTTCGCCACAAGGCTGCTCCCGGCACCTACGTCCGTCATACCCTCTGGCTCCGCAGACTCACCCCCGCAGACCATGAAGATCAAATTCAGAGACTTGAAGAAGCTCACCGTCGAGGTCGACGCACAGCCCTCGGACTCCGTATGTCTCGCCTTTCCGCCCTTTCCCTTCCTTTCGCTCCCATTCCCTCCCCTTCGCTTCCTTTCCCTCCCCTTCCATCGCCCTCCTGACCCAGCCTTTTGGCATGGCCTGGCCCCCCTTGCGCCAGACCCGCCCGCCTCTCCCACACCACCCCTTTTCGTTTTCTCTACTAACATCCACAGGTGCTTTCGGTCAAAGAAAAAGTCGCCGCGGCCAAGGACGTCGACGCGCTGCAGTTGAAGTTCGTCTATTCGGGCAAGGTGCTCCAGGACGACAAGCTCGTGCTGGACTTCAAGATCAAGGACGGCGACTCCGTGATCACCATGGTGTCCAAGGCAAAGGTAGCCACAAACACGGCTCCCACAAACACGGCTCCCACAAACACGGCTCCCACAAACACGGGGGCCACGAACTCGACAGCCACGAACTCGACAGCCACGAACACGGCGGCCACAACCACGGCGCCCGGCGGCAGCCAGAGCCCCAGCTCGGCCGCAGACTTTGCCGCGGGCCTGGAGCGCGAGGCCGCGGTCCAGAACATGATGGAAATGGGCTACGACAGGCCGGAGATCGAGCGTGCGTTGCGGGCCGCGTTCAACAACCCGCACCGCGCGGTGGAGTACTTGCTTTCGGGGATCCCCGCGTCGTTGCAGGCGCCGGAGCCGGCGGAGGCCGGCGACGCCGAGGCTGACCGGGCCGGGCCGTCCGTGGACGAGCCGGCCGACGCCGAGTCCGGCCACCAGAACTTGTTTGACGCGGCGGCCGCGGCGTCCACGGACGACGTGGCGCCGGACGACGGCTTGGGCGGTATGAGTGAGGAGGGCCAGCTCGCGTTGCTCCGCGAGGCGATCCAGTCGAACCCGGAGTTGCTCCAGCCGTTGCTCGAGCGCATGGCGGCCACGGACCCACAGGCCGCGGCCATGATCGCCGAGGACCCGGAGGGCTTTGTGCACCGCTTCTTGTCGGGCGAGCTCGGCATGGATGTGGACGACGCCGACGGGGGCGACGACCCGGAGGGCGTGGTGCGCGTGGAGTTGTCCGAGCTGGACCAGCAGGCCATTGCACGCTTGTGCGAGTTGGGCTTCGACCGCAACTTGGTGATCCAGGTGTACATGGCGTGCGACAAGAACGAAGAGGTCACGGCGGACATCTTGTTCCGGGACACCTCCGACTAGGGGGGCGTCTTGTTCCGGGACTCCTCGACTAGGGTGGGCGGGCGCATTGGAAGTGTGTGCTGGAGCACAGCCGGGCATTATGCGCGATGATACCACGGGTGGCGTGGGAAGTGAGGAGCATGCGTATCATGAATTGTGGGCCGCAGGGAGTCGTGCCGCAGGGCGTGGCACTGTTGTGTGCCAACGAATGGCATTGTTGTGTGCCAACGAATGGCATTGTTGTGTGCCAACGAATGGCATTGTTGTGTACCAATAGATAGCATGAGCATGGGGGGCCGCGGTTCCGCGGTGCCTGGGCAGCATGTATCGAACCAACGGCACAAGCTAATGTAGCGCCATCTCAGTCTCGTGTGCCCGAGTACGTCTTGTGTGCTTCTGCACGGGACGAGCATTCGTATGGTGTATCCAGACCATTGTGGTGTGCTTCCACGGGGCATGGATAGTGTGCTCTTATACGGGCATTCCGTGCCTATACATGGCCTGGGTATTGTGTATCTATGGATGGTATTACAGAAATGACGTGCGTCGATGAAATACATGGCCTACGGTGGATAGCATGTTTTCGTGGATCCTGACGAGTACTGTCAGTCCATGCCGAAGTAATTCACCCACCGACTGGGTAGTCAAGTATTTAGAGTGATGAATCAAACAGAATCAGATACCGTGATCATTGTCACATAGAGAACATATTCGTGTTGTATTAATGAGTGGCACCGTGCGTGGCAAGCACGAGCATCAGGAAGATGGATAGCTAGAACGAGTACTGACGGACTGATGAAGAACGTATCAACGACGCGTCAATAGCATGTGGATGAATATCACATATCCTGGCACTATCCGGGTGAACGTCGTGTCAATATATGGTGATACCGCATGTAGATAAATAGCACATATCCCGGCACTATACCAGGAGAACGTCGTGTTAGCGGATTATGCTTCCAAAAATATGCCACAAACCTCTGTGTTAACGAACAGCATGGATTTGGACAGTGTGAATGTCGTGTGCAGATGAACAAGTTCACGGTCCACCGATGGAACGCGTGAGATCAATGGCACACATCGTGTATTCTCTGAAAACATGAGCACTTTCTGCCAGTCTAGAGCCCCGATACCGTCCATCAAAGACATCAATGCATCACGCTGTTTGGTGATGCTTCCATACTACTCGTCGTCAAAAGTAGTGATGACGGTGAACACTGCCTTGTCCTGTTCGGAAACAGGCTCGTTCCCGGGCCTGACCACAAGACGGGTGGCCAAACCCGCACTGTGTGCTGCCTTGATTTCGTTGATGTTGTCCGAGTAAAACGTGATGTCCTTTGGCGCAACGCCAATGGCCGAGCTGATGCTGGCGTACGACGCCTGCTCCTGCTTATATCCCGAAGTGGTGATGTCAAAGTATCCCGCAAGCTTGGGCGTGAGGTCAGTCAGGCACCCATTCACATCGACATGAGCAAACAAGAGTTTCTGCGCAGCGACACTGCCCGACGAGTAGATGTACGTTTTGTCCGATCTCTCGAAAAACTCAATGGCGTCCGAATACACTGGCGCCTTCAACTCGCCTTTGGCATAGCCCAGTTTCCATACTTTGCCCTGGAAGGCTTTGAGCACCGGGTCCTTGATGTCGTTGGAGACCAAGTGCGAAATGTGGCTTTTCAACGCTTCTTGCGATTGTTTTGCCTCCGTTGGGAAGCCGCTCAAAATCGCAGACATCTCGTCCCGCTCGCCTGTAATGGGATATTCCATGGTCGAGATTGTCGAGGCGTACGTTTCAAGAAAGTACGGGTAAAGTGTCTCTTTCACGAACGAGATCGAGCACACGGTGCCCTCGATGTCAAGAAGTGCAACCATTTTGCTACTGCTTTTCCGATAGATAAGAGACTACACGAAGGTCGGATGTATGGCCTCAATACTGAGATGAATTCGCAAGCTCAAGAAGGTCAAGAAGAAGTCTTCGTATTTCTGCAAGCAGTGAGCACTCACGTCTGAAGGCCGGGGCTGGGGTCACGTGACACACGTAGTATTCCATGCTTCGGCGTCCGAGTCGACGGCCCTAGGGCTGATCCGCTCTCTTTAGGAGCATTTCTGAGCATCTGCGGGTTGACTCGTGTGTCAACTGATAAAAGCGACGTATCTTGTGGATTCTGTACCTGAAACTGGTGGACCATATCTGGAATATGCAGAGCGTCAAGAAGCTAAATTGGCCCCCGCTGGTGAAATATTCCAGCGAGAGGGCTACATAGAAGATCTTGTTTTCTTTGTCTCCTGTCATCTCAAAATTTTACCGCCTGTCCAGATAGCAATTTTCAGCTTGAGCAGTGTATAGGTAGACTTTGCGATAGCCAGGGCTCATGCCAGATCAGCTCAATAGCGTGCAAGTAGTAGATTGTTGGTTTGATTCTTCGAGCTCAGCGTGACTCGGGCTAGGAAAAAAGGTTTGTTGTTCATGGAATGACACATTTTCGCTCTTTTCGTGATGGCTGAATGCTGTTTATCTCCAGCTAATTCTTCAGGTCAGGACTGTTGCCACCACTTCCGCCAACTCAAGAACTAAATCGTGAACCTTCAATTTTGTCCAGTAGCTGAAAATTGACATTTGTTTCAAAACCATCTGAATCACCAAAACGAAGCCAGAACTACTCTGGTTTCAGGTCACTCACTCGCCGGCCGACCTTCTCATCTATAAAGCGTAAATTACCTCGCCAATATTTCCACCCAACCCCACGGTGGCACGACTTGGCCGGGACCAAACGAACACAAAGTTACCAGACGCTCCTTATCACTTCAAAAAATTCAAGGATTTGTGATTCTTGTTGTGAACCAACATTCCTATAATCAGGGCCGTTTATCAGCGCAGCAAAGAAGCAGGCTCACATGACTAGCGGCGCACCCGTTCGCAGACCTGTTGTGACAAGCTCCAACCCCACAGTAGACTGAGATCCTGAGCTCTGTCCAGCACACCCAATTCATCAGATTTGCTTTCTGCCAAATCCCTAACTTTGTTTTCGACATTCACTCAATCACCTTTCACGTTTCGTTACAAGCACGCAACTGCTATTTCTTGAGTCCTCACTCACTTCCAGCTTATGACGGACTTGCCTTTCGATGGTGATGACTACATCAATGAAAACCACATTCGTGCCTTTGCCCAGGCCCTTGAATTAGACGACCTGGAGGATGTGGAAGACGTGGCCAGCTCGCTTTCCACTGGGCTCTCTCTGCCTGTCATGGCCGACGAGAAATCCATACAAAAAGAGGCCCAGCTACTCAACCAGGTAAATCTACAGCTCAACCTGTCGGAGCTAGCGCCGCTCCTGCTTTCAAAGAAAAAAAGTTTCAGTGCCTCCGACCCGGTATCGTCCAAATCGGGGGGTCTGAAGCCCACCAAAATCGTGTCTAAAAGCGACTGGTTCCCCACCGGCGCCCCTGGGCCCCAAGCCAAGAAAGACCCCAAGACCTCGAGTGCAGAGAGATTCACCAGTGAGTTCCGTGTATCCTCCTCTTACAAAGTGTTCCGCTGGCCCATCCTCTTTCTTATCGGTAGCTGGGTGCTGTTTCTTTGTTTGCTTTATACATGGATCCGGGCGTACGTAGCCCTCCTGGAGTACTTCTTCACCTGGACAGGCGAAAGAAAAAAACTCAGGGATAAGTTGCGCCTGTCAAAAACTTATGATGAGTGGGTGCAAAACGCCAAGGCGCTCGACGAGTTCTTGGGACTCGACAAGTGGTCCGAAAACCCCAAGTTCTCTTACTACGATCACCGCACGCTACTCAAAACCATCCAGCGCCTTCGCCTCTTGCGGCAGAAAAAGGATATCCCCGAGTTGATGGTGTTTTTGCAAGGGTGCATTCGCAAGAACTTCGCGGGCATCGAAAACAGACAGCTCTATTCACACCGATACTTCGGTACGAAAAGAGTCGTGGAGAAATACATTGACGAGGTCGTGAAGTCTATAGACTGTGTTGCCAACGCCTCCGAGGCACAGGTGTCCACAAAAACAAAGCGCAAATTCTTCCGGGTGGTGGAGAAAAACTATGGGAAAACGGCTCTTTGTCTCAGTGGCGGAGCCTGCTTTGCGTACACCCATTTCGGGCTCGTGAAGGCCTTGCTCGATAATGACTTGCTCCCTCGAATCATATCTGGCACTTCCGGCGGAGGTTTGATTGCGGCATTGACGTGTACGCGAACAGACGACGAATTGCAGGAATTGCTTGTTCCCGAGCTAGCCCGCAAAATCACCGCGTGTGAAGACCCCTGGTGGGTCTGGCTCCCACGCTGGTGGAAGACTGGAGCCAGATTCGATGCGGTCAGCTGGGCCCGCAAATCAAATTTCTTCACAAAGGGCTCTATGACATTCCAAGAGGCATACAACACAACCGGGAGACAGCTTAATATTTCCACTGTCCCAGCCGAGCCACATTCGCCTGTCATATTGTGTAACACGGTGACCTCGCCTAACTGTATTATCTGGTCTTCTTTGCTTGCCTCGTCGGCTGTTCCTGGAATCTTGAATCCCGTGGTGTTAATGATGAAAGATACAAAGAATCAAGAGGCGGTTCCATTCAGCATGGGCAACAAATGGAGAGACGGGTCTCTCCGCACAGACATTCCTGTGGACGCCTTAAACACCTACTACAACGTGAACTTCTCCATTGTGTCGCAAGTCAACCCGCATATTTCTCTTTTCTTCTACGCGCCAAAAGGCACCGTCGGTAAACCGGTCGCTATCGCTAGAAGAAAGACAAGACGCCACAAATTTGCTTCCTTACGGGGCGGGTTTTTCGCCACTGCAAGCGAACACTTGTTGAAATTAGAAATCAAAAAATGGCTCGAGATCATCAAATTGCTTGACTTGTTTCCTCGGTGGCTGGCACAAGATTGGCTGAACGTATTTTTGCAAAGATTCACGGGCACCATAACAATTTGGCCACGGAACCGCTTCAAAGATTTCTTGTATATTCTTCTGGATCCCAGCGAAGCCCAAATGGAAGAATACCTCATGAAGGGCCAACGGAGTATGTTCTCTCGCTTGTTGTTTGTCAAGCATAGACTCAGTATTGAAAGAGCCATCGAACGAGGACGCAACGCTACAAGAACACTGAGCGTTTCTTCCAACTCTCAGCAAAGGCAAATGGACTCGCCTTCGCCCATCGTCTCTGACGACAACATCGTTGATGACTTCAAAATCATGAATTTGATTGGTGAGAACGATGAACAATGTACATCGGATACAAGTGAGGATGAGGACGAGAGTGAAGCTGCGGAGAGTGAAGTCAGGGCGAAGCTATTTGAAAACAGCACTGATGAGGCTGAGACGGAACACAATAATTAAAGTAAATCGCTTGGGCTTCTTTGAAACTTCCAGGCTCACAGATCGCTTTTCATTGCCTTGGTGACCCTCGCGTTTAGTTTATTACAATCATCGACCTCGCCCTCGCTCGATATTATGGCATCCGTGTATCGGTAAACAGAGTCCATAGATGTTGCGAGTGCAAGTTTTTCCTCCTCCTTGAAATCAGAGAGAACCCAAGACGCCATCAGCTCTCTGGACGCTTGGGCAGGTTTTGGGCCAATCCCGATACCAAGTTTATATCCGTTGACCGCTTGAGCTTGTAATTCACGCGCGGTCGACTTGATGCCGCCGTGGGATTCGTTCTTCTTAAATTGCTGAAGTTTCACTTTAGGCATGGGAGTCTCGAAATCGTCGTAAATTACAATTACTACGCACTGCCCGAGTTTCTCGCTGTCTAGGAACTTGCGGAGCAGCTTGCCAGATTCGTTCATATAGGCGTTAGATTTAACAAAGTAAATGCTGTCCATCGTTGAAATAGAGTAGACGCCCTTTTTGACAAGTTGCTTGGCCCCAAGGGCGTCCATGAGATTTTTAAGTATGTAATGGCCCACCGAATGCCTAGCCATCTTGCCAGGATTGCCAACAGAAAAAAATACAATGCTGGACATGGTACACAATTCCAACCAAATCAAAAAGAAACAATGGGCACGGGCACAAGCACTTAAGAATGAATGCTAAGCAATAAAATAAAATCAATGTTTCTGCAATGAGATGACTCAGGTCCGTTACATGTAAGCCATTGCATAGCACATGGCAATACACCCATACACCACGCCCTCCATATATTCATGGTGTCTCGTGCATGGATGTATGAGGAAAGCAACGAAATGGCCAAGAACAAGAAAAGCAAAAAGGGAAGTCCCTCAAAAACGATCAAGTCGGCTGGATCTGAAAATGATATGCAAGTGACAAATGCTGGGCGTGAACCTGAGTTGTCACTTCCCTCACACGTGATTGCAAGTCTGGATATGGGCAGTGACATTGATGAAGAGAGAGGAAACATGACCAGTCGTCCCGACATCGTGTCTCTGGGAAATTCAGATGATACAGCCAATCAACAGACCAATGCACAAAAAAACTATGTAAAAGAATTGGACGGATTCAATGAGAAGATGATCAGTCAAGAGAGCCATGTCACAGAACTGCAGGACGCGTCAAGTGACGCTGATGTTCTGGAGCACAATCGCAAACAACACCAAAATAATCTCTTTGAAAAAGCAGAATTAAAAAGAAGTGACGACTTTGAGCTACACCACGACTTGGTGGAAGAAGAAGATGAGGATTTCGGGTCTTTCGATGAAGCCTCGTTTGAAGAAATTGAGCCTACCAACAACGTGTCAGATGAAACATTACTTTATCCTGCCTCATCTGAGGAGCTCAGTTTAACAACATCGAGAATACTGCGGCTTTTAGATTTGATTGTACCCGTTCCCGGAACTAGCGAGCCGGCTGATTGTGCACCCTTGTTGAGCAAGGAGGCTGAGTTACAGTTCAAACACCTCTCAAAACCACCAAGGCTTCAACCTCCTAACTGGACAAAACTGAAGCTCAGGCACAACTTATTGCTTAGGCTCGGTATTCCTATCAATTTAGACGAGTTGGCTCCCAGCGGGGGGTCAGGTGGAGTGAAACATGATATCAATAGAAAGAGTTTAATCTCTGAAAGTGATCTCGATTGGTCTAGGTTCAACATACCCGACATTGAAATTCTTAATCTTACACAAGAGGCTCGGCAAGATCTATTAGGGAAAACTGCTGAAATTCTCACGAAAATAGAGAGGGAGAATATGGAGAACACCTCCGAACTACACTTACAGAGTAGTCTGTCCGAGGCTCTTGAGAGCAAGCTTTCGCAGATGCGCAACAACCACGATCAGTTGCTTATGCTTAGCAGCCTATGGCACGGGAAACTCGAAGATCTCAAGGCAAGTCAAACTGCATACGAGTCGGTGGTGCAGAGCATGGTGGGCTACAATCAAAAAATACAGCGAAATGAATTGCTAGAAAGTCTACGCAGATCCAAAACCAAGCGGGGAAAGAAGACCTTTTAAGAACCTATGCAACGAATTCAATGCTCTTCAGAACTGGAGTGTATGGTTTTTGCATCAAGATACCAACTAGTGCAAATTGAAGAGTCCGCCCAAATCATCGGTCAAAAAATCTTCGTCTTCGACATGCGACTGCAAATTCATGTTGATATATGAGCTATCCACAAAGTTAGTGAACAAGTCTCCAGACATGAGATTGGTGCTGCTCTTCGATGGGAATGCGCCTTGCATAAATGGTGTAGGTGATTGCGCATATTCGTGCTCATTTTTCACTTCAGTGGTGACAGTGGGTGGAGACTGCGCTCTGGAGACAGGGTAGCTGTGCAATGCCATTGGGAATAACTGCGTGGGCTCGAAGTTTTCTAAAAAGTTATTCTCCGGCGCTTGTTTCTCAGTCACCAAGAAGATGTCTTGAAGTGAATGGTTTGAGTTCGGCGTGTTGTCTGTGTTGGAAGAGCATCCCTGCTTGGTATTCTCGGCATTCTTATCCTCTTCGTCCTGCAATTTGCGCTTATACTGACGCACAAGCTGTTCTATTCCCGGGGAGACATTACCATTATCTTGATATGCCGTATGCTCATTATTCAAATGACCCGAGGGATAATTTTTGCTGCCGTCTGGCACCATTGAGGGAGCAGCTTGTCCAGCAGACGGAATCTGGTCAGACATCGCTTCTCTCTTGATGTCGTGCTCTTGGTCGGATTTCCTCTCTTGCATTTCAGCGATAATCGAACCTCTTTTGATAACTTGTGCGCGCTTGATTTTGTCGTTTGCATACTTATCGAAGAGCTTCAAAAGAACTCCCACCACCTGCCAGTACTTGCCCAACTCTTTGAGAACGCTCTTTGAGATGAATAGGGAGTCGGAGGCAGTGGACGCGATGACGGGGTTCGAGGAGTCAACATGATATATGAGCATAATCAACGAGCTGAACAAAACGTACACGAACATCACGGGGCAGTATCCAAGTAGTCCTTTATCGAGTAGGATTTTAGACACGATGGATATCATCCGAGCCGCCTGGAACGAAATGCCCCAGGACGGGTACTTGTAGTTGTTCGGGTTGGTGGAGGAGGACCTGGCCATGCGCAACAAGTTGGCTCTGTGGACCAAGTAGAGGCGGTTGTAGTACTGGGCGTTGAGGAGACAGGCGAAAAAGCTTTGTTTAGAGGGGTCGGTCAACGAGAACTGGAGTTCGGAGGGGAGGTTGTTGAACCAGATGCCCATCAACATGTCGCATCGTTGGATGACCGAGAATTTGTTTGTTCTCTTCATCAGCTCTGCCTTGACGGTGTACTGATGGCTGATGATGAGCCCCGTGATCTCGGCGAGCTTGACCAAGTGCATGAAGTAGAGCGCGTGGGTGAGGTTCACGGGGTACGGCGACACAATCCCGCGCTCCGGGTCGTCCTCGTTGAAGTCATCGAGCGTGAGCATGGGCGCGTCGCTATCGGCAAGGTCTATGGTGGTGGGTCTGCCGAACGCAATGGCCACGTTCCGGTCCTTCTCAAAGAGGCACCACCAGATGCGTCTCCAGATCTTCTTTTCGGAGGCTGCGACCGTGGGCGAGGCGCTGATGTCGCGGTGGAAGCCGAAGCCCTGCGCTAGCCCCACGCCCACGCGGGTCCAGTAGTAGGAGTTGCGCGTGACGTCCTCCGGGCCCTCCCAGAAGGAGCCGATGAGAAGCACGGTCTGCAAGATGGAGACGGGGTCGCTCTCGTAGTTCGTGTCGTACAAGGCCTTGGCGCGGCGGAAAAACGTGAGCGAGGCCAAGTCGCTCAGGTTGTTGCTGTCGAAGAGAAGCGGATTTTTCGACACGCGCGACCCGCAGAGCAAGACCGCGTGGAGAAGCATGAGCGACGGCGAGTCGGCCGGGTCGCTGTACTTGGCCATGAACTCCGTGCGGTTGATCACGGGCATGAGGGGGTGCACGTGCTCGAAGTACAGGTTGACGAGGTCCGCGGCCAAGTCCGCCGCGGGCAACAAGAACGCGCCGCGCAACTTAAGGATCTCGAGCTCCACGGCGTCGAGGTGCAGGCCGCCCGGGTCCTCGAACAAGTCGTGCGCTAGCTCGAGGTGGTTCTGGCCCACCTTCTGGGCCATGAGCCGGATGCTGGAATGGCCCACGAAGGTCACGGAGGAGCGGCCCTCGCCCGGCGCGGGCTCGGGGTTGTGAGGCGACGGCCGGCTCCTGAAGCCCGACGTCAACGACGGGGGCACGGCCACCTGCGAGATGTTGTGGATGGGATCCGAGACAGGAGCGTGCTCTGCAAGCGTGGGCTTCGGACGCGGCGCCGCGGGCGTCTCCCGGGTATACGGGGCGTGCTGCGGCGTGCCTTGGGCCGCCGCGTCCCTGGCAGGCGGCTTGTGCGGGGGCTTCTCGCCGCCGCTGGCGTGGCCTTTCCGCTTGTTCTCTGGAAGCAAGCACTCGCACCCGAACGTGATGCAGTTGGTGCACGGGAGGCGGATTTCCGCGTCGCAGCGGACCTTGCGGGCACGGCACACGGTGCAAGCCCGCGAGCCGCGGGGGCGCTTGTACTTGATGGTGTAGGCCTTGGGGCGGTCGGCTGTTTTCGCGGCGCTGTCGGAAGAGGCGTCCATGGCGGGCGCGTTTTTCTTTTTTCTGCCGTGGGCTTGGGGTGTGTTTGTGTTTGGCAGCTGCCGCCGGTGCTGTGGGTGTTTTGCCGGTGTTGGTTGTGTGTTTTGCCGGTGCTGGTCGTGTTTTTGACCGGTGCTGGTTGTATTTTTGGCCGGTGTTTATTGTTCTCAGGGCAGGCCTGGGTGTTGGGGCCGCCAGACAGTGGGGAGACCCGCGTGCCAAAAGTTAGGGCCACGCGCTAGAATCGCACGCTGCGGACGACGCTGGTTGTGCAATCGGATCGCCGGGCTCGGGGCAGAGTGTCGGCGTGCTGCAAGAAACGGGGGTCCGGGGCTGGCAACTGGTGGAAAACAATGGAGATGCGGGAGCCATGGAAGGTGGGGAAGCTTTGTCCGGGGCCTACGGGGCAGGACGCTCTGGAGGAAATAAGCTACAGGGCAGTGGGCCGCGCGGCGCCATGCAGGCGTCGGCCCGGCTGGGTGTCGACGGGGCGGGCCAGTTGCGAGCGGTGCGGCCCACTGGCTGCCTTCTCCGGCCCGGCTGCCTTCTCCGGCCCAGCTGGGTGTGCTCCTTCTTCCTCTGCTTCGTTGTGCAATCATTTCTTTGATCTCCGATCTTCTTTTCTTCCTCCGATTTTTTTTCTTTCTCCGATTTTTTTTCTTTCTCCGACCTTCTTTTCTTTCTTCGATCTTCTTTTCTTTCTTCGATCTTGTCTTAGTTCCCCGGTCTTTTTTTCTGTCTGCTGTCTTCTGTCTTTTCTATTCTTACACCTGTGGTTAGCGCCTCCATATATCCTCATATTGCACAGGGCCTCGGGTTTATTCCCCTGGGATTGGCGCGCAGCAATCGCCGGGCGGTGTGCGCGTGGCCGCTCTAAAAAACCCTAACGCTAGGCGAGCTGAGTAATCCGCGGCCGCCCCGGGTCTGACCCGGCTATGGCGCGGCCTTTTGCTTTCCGTGGGTGCACACGGCTTGGTGGGTGCTTGCTTGTTTATGGATGGACGGGCTTTTGATACGAGCTCGTCTGTCCATGGTTGTTATGGTTGTTCATGGTTGTTTATGATCTTGTCACTTCTTGTCACTTCGTGTCTGTTTGTGTTCTTGTCATTCTTGTTCTTGTCGTTCTTGGTCTTGTCATTCTTGTTCTTGTCATTCTTGGTCTTGTCATTCTTGTTCTTGTCGTTCTTGGTCTTGTCATTCTTGTTCTTGTCGTTCTTGGTCTTGTCATTCTTGTTCTTGTCGTTCTTGTTCTTTCTTGGTCTTGTCATTCTTGGTCTTGTCATTCTTGGTCTTGTAAATCTTGTTCCTGTTCTTCTACTTCTTGTTCTTCTACTTCTTGTTCTTGTTCCTGTATGCTCCCGTTCGGTCTGCTCTGGATGCTCCTGTTCTCCTGTTTCTCTTGTTTGTTCCTTTTGTTCATTCTGGATCTTCTTTGAGCGTTGGGTCGCCGGTTCTGCACCGGCCCCCGTGTTTCGGTGCCCTCGCTCCCTAATATCCCTTTTGTTGTTTTCTCGAGTTAGTAAATCCCGCCCGAGCCCCAGATTGTCATCCTTCCATGCCCTCCTGCGTTTACCCCACGCGACCTGCCGGGGCGCGCGCTTATTGTACTTTCTTGTATATAAGAAGCTGTCGGCACGGGATTAATAGACTGCCTGGTGTTGCACCGCGCAGTCTTGATCACTGCGCTGAGCCGGGATTGCTAGATTGCACTGTTCTACTGTATTAGAGCTGTAGAGTGTACTGAAACTGTAATAAGATTCAAGGTGTATTATTGTACTGGAGCTGTATCACTGTATTGAAATTGCAAGACTAAAGTGTGTTCCTCTACTAAATTGCCTACTGGAACTGTAGTAATGAAGTGGAATCGTATTGATGTACTGGCACTGTAATACTAGATTAAGACTATATTACTGTACTTCAGATGTAAGGCGGTACTAGAACTGTATTGATGTATTGAAATTGTAAGACTGTATGGAAATTGTAAGACTGTATGGAAATTGTATTACTGTATGGAAATTGTAATACTGAACTGGAACTGTATTGATGTACTGGAACTGTAATACTAGATTAAGACTATACTGTGCTTAAACGTAAGACAGTACTGGAATTGTATTCCTGTATTGAAACTTTAAAAATGTACCAGAACTGTAACACAATTGAAACCGTATTACTGAAATGAAACCGTATTAATGTAATGTAATACTAGATTGAAACTATATTACTGTACTGGGGCTGTAGGATAGTCCTGGTACTGTATTACTGTGTTGAAATTATAAGACTGTATTGAAACTGTATTACTATACTTCGCCGTCAGACAGTACCGAAACTATAATCCTGCTCTGGAACTGTAGTCTGCACTGGAACTGCAATCTGTACTGGAATTGTGTTACTTCGCTGATTCGGCCATACTGCCTCAAGACGAACCACTACCTCAAGCTTGTGGCTCTGAGAGAGAATCCAAGCACCGCAGCAAGTCGCAGCGTCACGTGCCTGGGTCTCTGGCCGCACCTTGAGCCTGATTACTGGCCCCACCAAAAGCCTTGCCGTCCGATATTAGATACAAACGTGGCCCGATGCTGAAAACGCTTTTTCACATAGTCAGGACCTGTGGATTTCTGCTGGGGCGGCACTTTTGCCCTGATATGGACCGTGGCCGTTTGAGCCTCAGTGCATGTATCAACTGGCGCATGCTGTGCAGGCCTCCATCTCTATCTAGCCCACCCGGCTAATTTAAACTCGGCATCATTTGTCAAGCTGGATAGAAATACCACTGGCCAGCATTTCATTTGAAGCTCTCTTGCAGCTTCTGGTTATAAAGCCCGCCAAATTGCACGCGTCTTGCTCAGTGAAAAGAATGTTGCGAAACACCGACTTATTAGCCTCGCTACCAGTTCTTTACAAATTACACATCAGTTAACTGACCAAGTTAAATACCAGATGTATGCATGGCCCTTTGAGGAGGAATATGGATCAGAGCGCCCCCTTTGAACATCCCAAAAAGGCAACCACCGTGTCTTTCCTCCGCTGTTTCAATTCGCCGACCAATCTAGCCTATTTGTCAAGTACTAAAACTGCCCTGCCCCACCCATGCATCCATCGCGCTCATCTCATATGAGTCTATCCAGTGCAAGCCGAAAAACCCGCCAATCGTGAAGAAAAAAAAAAAAAAAAAACATTCCCCAAGACAAGCCGCAAGCCAAGAACACCCCTTTTTTCTCGCTGGGACTTTCCGGCAATTGTGGATCTAGAAGAGAGCGGCTGCCCGTCCCTCACTTCAGTCTCTGTCCTGCGCCTCGCCGTGCGCAGGGCTCGCCGGCAGATCCACCAGATTCTCACATCTGTCAAGGTCCCCGGAAAGCCCACCAGCCGGCACCATGCAGGAGGCCCGGACGGGAAGAAAACGAGCAAACATCGTGTGGTTTGGACAAGCAAGCGGAATACTCACCCACTCGCATTTTCTTTTTCGGTAGCTTCACAAAGGGGAGTAGACTGGTACCCGAACACGTCTCAATCTCGGATACCTATTGTAGTGTCGCAGGGCCGCAGTCAGCACGCGCAGCCATAAAATCATCAACACCTCATGCTGACTTGGTTCAGTGCCCGGCAATGGGCCGCGGCGTCGGCGCTTTTGGTCTTCGTGGGCTATGAAATCTGGAGCCACAAACGCACGGGCAACCGGCGGCTCACGCTTCTCCGGCCCAAGACAAAGGGCGTGGCCTCGCTCATCGGGAACACGCCCATGGTCGAAATCGAGTCGCTCTCGAAACTCACCGGATGCAAGATCTACGCCAAGTTGGAGCTCATGAATCCCGCGGGCTCCGCCAAGGACCGCGTGGCGCTAGCCATCATCAGAGAAAACGAGCGCTTGGGCAAGTTGAGGCCGCATAACGGGGACATCATCTACGAGGGCACTTCGGGCTCCACGGGGATATCGTTCACCGTGCTTGCCAATGCGCTCGGATACATCGCACACATCTGTCTTCCGTCGGACACGTCGCCCGAAAAAATACAGCTCTTGCGCTCCTTGGGAGCGGAAGTCGAGCCCGTCAAGCCTGCCCCCATCGTAGACCCCAAGCAGTACACGAATGCGGCGAGAAGAGGGGCCCAGGAAGTGAACGAGGACATATCGAACGGCAAGAACGCCATTTTCGCGGACCAGTTCGAGAACGACTTCAACTGGCGCATCCACTACACCACTACCGGGCCGGAGATCTGGGAGCAGGTGGACCACGACCTAGACTACTTCGTCACAGGTTCGGGCACCGGCGGCACCATTGCGGGCGTGTCCAAGTACCTCAAGCAGCAGAGCAGCAAGGTGCAGGTGGTGCTTGCCGACCCCCAAGGCTCGGGCTTGGCGAACAGAATCAATTACGGCGTTATGTACGATTCCGTGGAGAAAGAGGGCGGCCGTAGAAGACACCAGGTCGACACCATGGTGGAGGGCATCGGCTTGAACCGCCTCACGTGGAACTTCCAACAAGGCGAGAACAACATCGACGAGGCCATCCGAGTGACAGATGACCAGGCGGTGAAAATGGCCAAGTTCTTGTGTGTCAACGACGGGCTCTTCTGGGGCCTGTCTGCCGCGGTGAATTGCGTGGCGGCTGTCCAACTTGCATTGAAGCAAGGACCCGGTAAGAAAATCGTCGTCATCGCGTGCGACTCGGGCGACAGGCACCTTCTGAAATTCTGGAAGTCCGCAGCCGACGTGCCTGCCACGGTGTCGTTGCACGACATTGTGCAATAGAGTACATGGAGGGGCACCCCCAGAACAATGGTCGGCGCATTGAAAGGGAGCCCGAAACCACCGTCGCACATGCTTTCAGCCGGCGGTCAACAAAGCTTTCTTTTTTTCTCTGAATAGCTTGGCCGAGCTGAACAACGCCGCGCTGATACCCATCCAGATCTGGACCGTGTCGAAGTGGAGCTGGGCATTGAAAACGGTGTACGAGTTGAACACAATGTCTGACACGAGCTTGTACATGTCCAACTTGGCATTGGTGATCCTGAACTGGATGTCCTTGAGCGCCTGTGCATCTCGTGCATCCTCGTCCGAAGGCGAAGCGTTGGTCTGCAACGAATTGGCCCCGAGAACCTGCCTCGAAAGAGTGCGCGACCGCTTCTTGACCTGGATCGAAATCTTCATGTCAAACTCCTGCTGTGCTAGCCCTTGCAAGTTGTTGTACGCGTTATATAGCCCAAACCAAGAATCGCAGTACCATGCGTACGACTCGTGGTGCGCCGCAAAAACCCTCAATCTTTTGTTGCTCAAGAACTTGACCTTGTACAACATGCCGATGTCGTCGTTGAGGCTGTAGTATAGGGCAATGCTGTCGCCGAGCGTGGACTTGTTGAAGAACTTATCGCTGATTCTCCAGGAATGGTCCCTGGAGTCCCTGTACATGTGCTTCCTCACTTTGTCGAATAGGCCGTGGAACCTGAACGGCGACTTCCCGAAACGCAAGAGCTTTCTGTAGAGCCCCAACGCAGGGACAAAGCCCGAAAGCCGCGACGTGAACACGGAGCATGTGAGAATCACCAACACCTTCGCGAACGCCCGGGGATTTTTAATGAAGTTGACAAGGAGGTCCCACGCTTTTTTGTTGCTGGCGTAGGTGGCGCTAATCAGCTTGATGTTGACCACGTCGTCGCTGAGAAAAGTCTGTGTTTTTCGGGCGTGGTACAACAACAAGCGCAACGAGTACTGCGAGAGTTTGGCCATTTTGTCCTTACCGGTGAGATCATTGAGCATGGCCCAGAGCACGTCGATGGACGAGATGTCTCTTTTAGCAATGCCCGCGGCGGGGCCCTTCGACAATGGTTTTGGCTGGCTTGCCATGACCGATGCTGTGGGGTGGCTAGTTGACACCAAGGTGCCGGTTTTCCCCGGCGTATGTACGGCTCCATTTTCAAGGGACGATTTGCCGGCAATTCTGGATGGCGTCGGCGTTTCCTCTAGAAGGTGTGTGGTGTCTGGAGCCATTTTGGCCATGGAAGGAGAAGCAACAGAATTCATTAAGGCTCGGGGCGGGTTGTTTTCGCCCCACTCGGAAGTTAGTTGCAACGGCGAGCTGGAGAGTTGTTTATAGTATAAGGAATGTGTACCAAGCGGCCCTGTGGGATTGGTGTGATCAAAGGCAAAATGAAGATTATGGTTGCGCAGGGACGGAACAGACTCCATGTTCTATGTATTACGATGCGCTACACTGACCGGGAGCCGCGTAAGGGGAGCGCAGGCAAAAAGCTATGAGGGGAGAGTGAGGGCCGGATCTCAATGACCGTTTGTGTGGAGCGTGTTGTTGCTTTGCCTGGCGTCGTGTCAGAGTGGTTCAACAAGATTGGATTTTCCAAGACCTTGTGACCCGAGGCTTACGCCCTGGAGCCGTCCTGTCTGGATGTTGATTGAGGAGGAAACAGCGCGGGGCCTGCACACACCGCGCGGTGTGGGCTGCCGATGGGCAGGAACTGCAACGTGCCATTTGGCATACCGCGAACATAGACGTGCTGGTCTACGCAAGCCATCCGACTCTGAGTACGTGCGGTGTTCATTGAGCTACTTTCGCTCCATTCGGGCTCTTGTGCCCTGTATGTATTTGAAGCGGGCGAAACGTCGACGGCCCTACGGCCGGTGTTGGTGTTCTTCCCCGCTGGATCCGAGCCAGACTTGATATCCTGCGCACGGGCCTCTTGCTGGCGAAAGCCTCACTGCACTCGGGCGTTTTCGATAAATAACTTGGGCAGGTTAGGCCTAGACCCATGGCGGTTCCAATCCAGGCCCGGCCTTTCAGATGAGTTCCATATGGGCTGAGATCGTCATTGCCGTGGTGAGCTAGGGCCGAGGTCCTGGGGATCCAATAATTTGCAATCATGAGGCAAGTATGGCGCTGAGCGAAAAAAGCCATTTACCAAGCACCCTGTCTCTCAGGCCCGCAAGAATGAGCTGATTCTGGAGATGCCCTGGAGATGTCCTTCCATACTTCTGCCGTACAGGCCCGCAAGAATGAGCTGATTCTGAAAGTGTCCTTCCATACTTCCTTCGTGGCCAGGTTCTTCCCCGTAGTCTTGCCAAAGCGTAAAACCCGCCAAACCCTCAAGTCCATTCGTATCCTCCCCCGTCTCTCTCCTACCCCGCTGTTCTTTAAGGTGTAGCGGAGAGCGGACAAAACAGGCTGTTTCAACACACTCACGTAATGCACAGTACAGAAGCCTCTCAATCTGCCGCGCCGGGCGAGTGTGGTTCCACTCCGTTGGGGCCCATTATGAACGCACCCACACTGCCCAAATAGCCTTCGTGCCGGAGGAAGTACGACTGCATCTCGCCGTTCGACCAGAAGTTCAGGGCATAGCTCAACGTGTGGATCGTCTGCATGTGGCCCGAGATGTAGCTGCCGCCGAAATAGATGCGCTTGAGCCCGAAGCGGCACGCCTGCAAGTATGCGATCTGGCCGATGTTGTTGGACACCAGGTACAAGAGCGAGCGGGCAATGTCCTCCTGGCGGAAATGCGCGAGCTTTTCTGCGGTGGAGAGCTTCTTGCCCAGCTTGTTGAAGCGGAGCTTCTTGAAGACTTTGGCGAACGACGAGGCAATGTGGTTCGACTTGAGTCCGATCTTGTTGTAGCTGGTCCCGTAGATGTCTCCCACAAGCAAGTCGATGTTCTCGTTGTCGCCCTTCTGGGCCATTTCGAGCATCTCGTTGTAGTCGGACGCGTCGGTCAAGAGCAGGAGAAGCCCCCAGAGCGTGCCGCCGCCGAGCGACGAGCCACCGATTCTTTCGAACCCTTCGGGCCCCGGCCCCGTGACCTTGACCATGGACACCCCCGAGCCGATGTTGACGAGGAGGTACGGGTAGATGTCCTGCTCCGTGACGGGCGGGTTGTTGAAGCGGATGTTGTCCTCGGCCAAGTCGTAGGTGAAGATCTCGTGCGGGATCTTGGTGATGAGCCAGTCAAGGCCCTTGATGAGACACTCCATCTCGTCCTTCTTGACGATCTGCATGGGCAAGCCGTTCTTCTTGAACGCCGACGTCATCAACTTGGAGAACTTGTGCGCGCCGCCGCCCGTGGAGATGATGTACGTGATGGGCGGGCCGTGCTTCTTGCCCATGCTGTCGCGCACCAAGCGGATCATGAACTGGAGCGCCTCGGTCTCGAAGGCGCCCGTCTGGAAGTCCTGGAAATGTAGCTTGCCGCCGTTCTTGGCGCCCTTCACGGACAGCGACGTGAAGTACACGAGTTTCGTCAACGTGCCGCCAATGTCCACGGAGATGTGGATGACCTCGGAGTTGTGGCGCGGGAGCGTGATGTTAGCGCTTTTCGAGTCCTTGGCCGGGCTGCCGGGCGCGGAGAACACCGTGGTTTCATCCTCGTCGGACGACAGCGACTCGTCCGAAGTCACTGGCGACGGCGTGGGGGTGGCCAGTAGGGACGCGTTGCCCCTGATGAGGTGGTCGTTGGCGATGTACGCGCCGGAGCAGTCGATGCGGATGGTGCCGGCGGGGATGCGCCGCAAGTCCATCTCGTCGTATTTGCGGGACACCATCAGGGGGGGTGGGGGTGGTATTGTTGAAAAGAGGGTGCAGGTTCGGGACACGGTCCGGATTCAGGGGGACGCAGGCCAGGTTTGTCGCGGGACTCCGGGGTTTGCAAACACGCTCGGCAGTGGAGGTGAGGATTTGTTGGATTTGTTGGATTGCCGGATTTTCCAGTTTTGTCGGGTTTGCCAGTTTTGTCGGGTTTGCCAGTTTTGTCGGGTTTGCCAGTTTTGTCGGGTTT
>NW_017387732.1:52341-61256 GCF_001664035.1 Metschnikowia bicuspidata var. bicuspidata NRRL YB-4993 | reverse complement strand
TCGGGTTTGCCAGTTTTGTCGGGTTTGCCAGTTTTGTCGGGTTTGCCAGTTTTGTCGGGTTTGCCAGTTTTGTCGGGTTTGCCAGTTTTGTCGGGTTTGCCAGTTTTGTCGGGTTTGCGAATCTCGCCGGATTTGTTGGATTTGCTGGATTCGACGATTTTGCCGGTTTTGTCGGTCTTACCAGTTTTGGGCGCTGTTTCTGGCTGCCTTGGGCTGTTTTGGCGCTCTGTTTAGGGGCCCCTTGCAGTGGTTTTTGGGGCGGGTCTTTGGGATGAATATATGGGCCAGACGATGGAGCAGGCCTCGAGCACGGGATGGCCAGCGGGAATAAATAAGGTCCGGTGAAAAAAGAATTTGTCTGAATCACCACAGATTGGCACAAAAAAAAGACGATCACGGCTAATTGTATGTTAGCCAGCCCCACACTTTTGCAGTTGTTACTTGGTGGAGGGTTCATTGGACCCGCACGCTCCCTCGGGCCGCGGTCTGTGTGCAGGACCGCGCCCGCCATCCCGGGTGTGCACACACGTGGTTTGTTGGGCCCGGGGTGCCTGGGTCCGATACGAAGAGAAAGGCGGCGTGGCGCGGCCTACCCAATTCAGCGCCGGGGCCGTTTCTGTGTGGGGAGCCATACAATTTTTAGGCTTTCTTGGATTGGGTATTTTTTGGATTTCATTTGTTTTTGTTTTTTTTGTTTTCTTTATTTGTTTTTGATTGTTCTTTTTTATCTGTGGCTTTCTATTTGTTTTTTTTATTTGTTTTTTTTATTTGTTTTTTTTATTTGTTTTTTTTATTTGTTTTTTTTATTTGTGGCTATATCCAGTGGGCGGTTTATAGTTGGTTTGTAGCTGTTCGCGGCGGGCGGTGTTTGATGAAGTGGTTTTCGGGTTGTTCTGATGGACTGTTGCATGGCCTGTCTTCGGGAATGGGGGAGTGGCCTGTTGATGGTTTTTTCGCAGTACCATGACTGCCTTGTAAATGATACCGCGCACTGCGTGGGCTACTCCGTCGTGCCCAGTGAAGCATGGTGGTACGACTATGTGCAATCTGCCATCCGATTCGGGTACAACAAACTTGGAGCTCCGACTTCCCAATTGTCTGCGGGAGTGCTTGGAACCCAGCGTGATTCCATGGCGGGGTGTCCTCTTCACCCTGACGTTAGACTCGGATACGGATTTCGGAACGACACCTCGTTTACGTGTCGTTGTCCATTCTAGTCTGCGTTGTCTGTCCTAGTCTCTGTTGTCTTTTGTTGTCCTTCGCTGTCTGTCTTAGTCCTTCGTTGTCCTTCGTTGTCCTTCATTGTCCTTCATTATCCTTCATTATCCTTCATTATCCTTCATTATCCTTCGTTGTCTGTCCTAGTCTTCCTAGTCTGTCCCCCTCCGTCCGTCTTCCGTGACCAATAAGTACGTTTCTTCATCAAGCCCTTCTCTAGCAGGTTGCAGTGTGCCCCCCACAGTAGGCCCCAGCACCCGACTCGCGTCCCCACTTACTCATCGACTTTGTATGCGAGCGACCGCAAGAGCTCTTGTCTGGTCTCGGCGGCGGATCGCTCGGGCACAGACACGCCGCCCGGCAACCCCACGCCATTGCAAAACCTCACGATGCGCCGGACGTTTTCCTCCGAGGACTCCCGGCTGCCGTCCATTTCCACCACGTAGTCAAACTGACCATCCACCGGGTCCTCCGCGTCGTATGGCGCAAAGTTCCTGACGAACGAGTTCACAATCATCTTGGCCTTGCCGAAATCACTCTTGCTTTTGACCTGCGGATGGTTGTCGCCGCGCAGCGCTATCCGGCCTAGCACATGCCCACGCATCTGCTGGGCCAGGGTGCCTTTGGGTACGAAGAGGAGAGCCACGAGTGTGACGTTTTCCCCCTTGAAGTTCTCCACAATGTCCTTGCGGTGCATGTGCAAATGGTTGTTTCGGTCTAGCAAGACAGCATCCACGGAAGGGTCGCTCAAGGCAGAGGCGATCTCGCCGTAGAAGGCCGCTTTGGACTCGGACCTGTCGTTTTCAATGTGCACGAGCCCCGGGTACAACAGCCGCAACGTCCGGAAAACAGTGGACTTGCCACACCCCACGATGGAGATGGGCACAAAGAGAATCTTGGTCATGTGCGCCTGTTTTCGATGGCCCGAGGGCACCCCGCCATGTTCTTCCATCGCTCTACCGGCCGGTGCCCGATGCGCCCCGTACCTGCAGGACCGCTGCCATGGCGATCAGTCGAAGTAGATGAAGCCCTGTTGCTTTTCCATGTCGTGGTCCCAGCTGAAGACGTCCGCTGCATTGTTGAGGAGCTGGTGGTGCCCGTCACACACTTCTCCTTTTTCGTACAAAGCAGCAAGGTGCACATTGGACATTTTGGGCGCAATCGACTGGTCCACGGTGCCGACGGTGATATGGAGGTACGAGTTGGTGATGGGCGCTGCCTCGTGGCCCACTTTTGCCCCGTCTTCCTTCATCCTGTAGAGACTGGGAACAGCCACTTTCAACGCAACCAACGTCTTCTCGAACACCACGATTTTCTCGAGGCGCATATCTGTGTAGATGGGCACCGGCACCCGGGTGCCTGGAGCGGCGCTTTTGCGGTACACGTTTTTCGAGAAGAGTCTGCCCAAGTCTTGCCACGTGCTCTGGTACTTGGCCTTGTTGTTGCGGACGGCTTGCATATGGGCAAGCGTGACATGGAACTCGGGCTGGACTCGCCCGTTCTGCTTTATTGCTAGCCAAGTGGCATTGTCGGCAAGCACCCTGTCCAAGTGCGCCACGACGCTGTCGTGATCAACATCTATTCCATAGTAGATTGCGGTTCTCGAGGGCGCACTCACACGTTTTCTTGTTTTGGGCTGGTAACTCTTGGCTGCTGCGAAAGCACTCTGCCACTCGTCCTCGGAGAAGTCTTTGACTCTGAGATCAGGGTAAGCCCGTGTGAGTTCGTCGTAGATGATCCGGGCATTCTTCAACGACGAGTCTTCTCCCTCGACATCCAAATTGATCAAAAGGGAAAGCTCGCTGTCTGATCTGTCTAGACGCAGGCCCTCCACGACGCGGGGAAGCAAAGCCAAGTCTTCCTCGTCTTCCTTTAATTTAGGCGGCTGATATTTCTTGAGCGTGTCTAGCAACACCGAACGAGCAGCGGTAGGGGAGGATTTTGCTGCTATGGACTGATGGTTGTCGCCTCTCGCAAAGACGCGTTCTTCAAGAAGCTTGTACTTGCTTTGCGGCGACTCGTAGTTCAAGAAGTTCACGCCGATAAACTTGATCCCCACGTTAGGCATGATGTACCCGTCCTGCTTCAGGAAGATCTTGGTGAAGAACTCCTTGCGGTAGTTTTCTCGGTAGTTCATCCGGTCGAAAAACACCAATTTCTTCGAGCCCAAGAGCTCCAAGACCTTGTCGGTCACGTTCTGGCCCGAGGTGAAATCGTCGTTTTGCACGTGCTCCCAGTCGGCGCACATGTTGGCCAAGGTCATACAAGTCGTTGTCTTTCCACACCCGGGCGCGGCCATGGTCACCACGCAGTAAACGGTTTCTGTGGTGGAGATCAAGCGGTCAAATTTGGCCGCGATCTTCTCGTTGGCCTCCATTTGGTGTGGTTTGATCCCTGTGGGTTGGTCTGCCAAAAGGTCTTCCACAAACAACTTGCGGAGCTTGATGACCCCGATATTGGCTTCGAACTCCTCTCTTCGTTCGGGATACTTCTGGAAATACTCGCCCGCAAACTGCAAGTATGCAAAAGTGATCTTCCGGAATTTCGGGTACATGGACCTGATGTCGGCGAGCGGCCTGGTGTAGTCTTTCGGGTAGAATTTGAGAGTTGCCTCACGCAATTGCCGGTACAATGCGTAGGGTTGATCATACTTGTACTTGAAGAAGTAGTCGTCCCACGTAGACAGGTCTGCCATCTTCCGTTTGCATCTGACTACAAAGCCCTCCAACTCACGGCCGTTATAAGTGCCCACTTGATCCACGCTCTTGATAAAGTCCATGAGCTCATCGTACGTGGCATAGGACGTGTACTCCACCTCTCTGAAACCCCACGTCTTGCCAAACTCGGACACACGGTCCATGGCCGCAGTGGAGAAGTTGATCTCGTTGTGGTTGAGTCCGTGGAGGTAGAGCCCTGCAATCTTGTGCGGGTATTCTAAAATGTGCTCTTCGAATTCGTCGTCGCATAATTCGGCCACCGCAGTGACCTTCTGCTCGTATAACACTCGGGCGAGCTCCTCCGGCGTCTTGCCAATGGCAGCCAATTGCTTGTGGATAGCCTCGATTCCCTTTTTGTAATGCTTGCCCTGGGATTTGTACGTTTCCGTGTCGAGATCTCCCGTCATGTTTTTGGAGCACACGACAAGCGTGGAGTCCTCCAACCCAGCAAAGAAAATGATGCACCCGTTCTCCTTCGTAGACGCCACAAACGGCCCGCTGCACTCTTCTCTGAGTCTGCGGTCGCTCACAATATCAGCCTCGTTTACATTGAAAAACTTGTCGTAGCCGCGGGCAATAATCCGATCTTTGCTCGTGAACAAACCACGGGCCTTGCAGGGTAGTCTGTGCGCGTATTTGAGGTAGTGGTACTCAGGGAATTTCCAGCTATCGATAAAAAGCTGGCCCTGGGAGGTGGCCACTAGACACTCGGTCTTTGTGACGGCTCTTTTCATGGTTCCCTCAGCGACGCTTCCGTCTTTTTTTCTGGACTGGGAAGACATGGCGTTCAACTTGTCCATGAGATCCGGAAAGGATACTGCCAGAAACCCACGGCAATCATCTACACTTGAGGGGACGGTGGCTTCATTTCCAGGATTTTCTGGGGCGATTGGCATCTTGAAGTTCTGCGATCAATCGATTGGTCTTCTATATTTCAAGGCAGGCTCGATGAAATGAGTCCGAGTTGGCAGGACTTTTTTGTTTTGGGTGACAGAGGAAGTTCTTATCGTTCCAGACAGCCGTGGAGAAGTTCTGATTGTGTGGAGAACAGATACACGAAGATTTAGTACAAGACCGGCCCACTTGTTGATGGAAGCAAAGCACAGATGATTCTGCCCGATGCGCATCGACTACCGCGGAATAGACGGAGCCAGACCGGTCTTCCAATTTCGGACTACATGCTGAAAATTCGGCTGATTTGGCGGAGGGGGCTGCGGAAATACCCCAGAGACGCGAGCAAGCAAAACTCAAGAGTCTAGTCGAAAATTGCGCTGTTTTCAATACAGCGGGGTTTACTAATACGGCGGAATTTTCTGTCTGGACGCTTGGTACATTGCAACATAGTAGCCGGTTCGTCGCGCACTAATTAACTGGCAACCGTTCGGACGATGCAGAAGATGAGGAAAGCCCATGTTCTTTCTGGCTTTTTAAAAAAAGAGCCGGAAATGGCGGGCTGGCATGAAAACGATCATGCGTCCTCATTTTCTGTCGTAAGCCAAATGCATTGCAGGCCGAACCTCAGACGCTAGCCATCTTCAGGCGAACCCAAAACATTGCCCACTCTCAAACAAAAGAGCCCAAATCTTTTCTTGGAATCTATATAGCTCGGAACCCAATTCTTCTGTATATTTAACATATTTGTTTATTCATTTATCTCTGAATTCAATCTAGCTCTAGGATCAATGAGGTGTTTTCTGGGTGGGCGTGGCAGAGTGACCACGAGCTAATAGAAGACCTCTTGCTCTCATCGACAAGGCCATGTCTCAACGCTTATTATGACTTAAATTTTTTTGCCATTTCAAATGGCACTTGAGAAAACCAGTGCTTCTCGGCCTCATCCTTGTCTACCCGTCCGTTCCCCCGTTCATTGAATCGGGCCCCATACCAGGATAAGAATCCGGCGCACGTATGCACTCCTGGACTTCGAACGCACATACATACTAATCTCCATTTCTGGCCACCGGCTCGAACAAGCATCCGCGGGAACAAACCAAGTACGTTTCTCCTCCAATTCTCAAGCCGTGGAAATGCTAAATCTCGATGTTGATGTGGACGAGGCAGACGTGGCCGTGCTCTCGCAGCACCTATCCCGGACCAAAGAACTATTTTCCAGCATCAACAGCTCCCTTTTGACGATCACCTCCAAAACGCTGACGGCGTCCCGCAGCATCAGGCCCGTGTTTGCAGAAATCAATGCGCTCAACAAGAAAAAAAGCTCCATCGAAGAGGGGCTCGTGTTGCTCGAGGATGTCTCGAAGTACTCTGTGCGTGCGGCGGATGCCCAGCAGATTTTGGCGTCATCCATCGACGCCGTGGGCGTTGCCAAATACCTCCTTTGCTTGGAGCTGTCCAAGGCGCTTGCTCGGGAAATGAAGCAAAAGATCCGCGACTTTGACGGCGTGGTGATCGGCTTTGCCAACACCGTCGACAAGGCAGAGATCTCCATCGTGTCGTACTTTGCCAATCTTCTCAGCAAGATCGATCTCAGGGCCGGCGTTGTGCCAAGCATAGCCGACGCCGTCGGAATCTTGGCGTCTTTCGCGAAACTGGCCAACTTACGGACTGCCCACGAGACCTTGGAGCGGAGCATGGGTCTGCTCATGACCCTGCACTTGGCCCCGCTTGAGGCCGCGTGCTCCATACAAAAACGGTCTCCGAACGCGCCCTATGAAAGGGGCTCCTCGGGAATCACCGGTTTGGCTACTGAAATCCTTGTGTGTGTGGCGGGGTTGCGGGCCGTGTGCGACCAGCTCAATGTTCTGGGCTCTCCGGTCCCGGCCAACATTGTCACGGGATATATGGAGCTGCGGTTCTGCTCGGTGCTTTCCGCATACAACTCACAGCTAGCCGCCCAAGGCCTTGTGGGCCAGGACTTGGTGATGTTGGATGTCATCGACCAATTGGACACCTTGAACGCAGAGCTACACGTGCACAAGTTTGGCTTCGAGGATTCCCCGGCCACATCACGCGAGCTTCAGGCCTTGCTTGCGAAATGCCAGGGTTTATTTGCCGAATGGGCCAGGTACGTCGAGGCACGTGTGTTGCAGATCGATCGCCTCAACGAGCACAGCATTCCTGAGGTGGTCGTGGAGGTGATTTCCAAAGTCCGTCGGATCAGCGAATATGGCTCGCTCTTCACGCTCATGAAAAACAAGAAGTTGGGAAGCTGGCTCGACGTGAAGCCCCCGCTTCGTTTCATTGCCGTCTATACTTCCGTGGTGCAGGGTGCCGAGGCTCAGGCCAAAGACCACGCCGCGTTCTTGGTCTCGTCGTTCTTGCTGGATTTGATCGATGAATTGATGGTCAACATTGAGATCGGCTTGAAGGAGCAAGCCAGCGAAACCAGTTTGCGGAAGCTGTCGCAGGGGTTCATGCTCGTGAGGAACGTGGTCATGATCGAGACGATTGTCAATCGCCTGGAGCCGCTTTTCCTGAAGTTGGGCCCCATTGGGATGGAGAGATTGCAACGTCTAAAAAACCGGTTTTTGAAGGTTTTCCTCGATGACTGGAGCCATGCTTCCTACATCATCATCCGGGACATGACCCAGATCACAACTACCAATGCTCTACATGGCGGGCAGAACAGCACCAAGGAAAAAGAGCAAATCAAAGATCTTTTCCGCAACTTCAACGAGTCCTTCGAGGAGGCGCTCAAGCAATACGAAAAATTCCAGGTCCAGGAGAAGGAGTTGCGTTCGTACTTGAGCAGCGAAATCAAAAAGTTGATCATCAACGCCTACAACAAACTATATGACAAATACGGCACCGGTGAGTTTACGAAAAATCGGGCGAAATATATCAAGTACGATAAGATGCAGTTTGAAAGACTCTTGAATGAGCGATTATAGACGACAAGTGGGTGGGTCGTATTTGGACAGAGGTTGGGCTCGTGGACAATTAGGTGAAGTCTTTCTGCGGAGTCGGACCTCACGCGCGAAACTTGCGGTGTGACTTGTCATCTCTGTTATACGAAAACTTACGATCGATAAGAGAGAAGAAGCCTGTCTGAAGGATGTGTGAGAATGGAAATCGGTATTGAGTTCGCTTCAAAGTGGCACAACGTCGAGACACATATCACACAATATGCTTTCCCATCCACGCTCACCTCATGAAATCCTGCAAATTAGACTGGGGCGCGCAAACTTAATTTTTAGCTGAAGCGCGCGAGCTTCCAAAACAATCCTGTGAGGTTCAGATCTACACATCAGCCAGCGGGTCCTCTGAACTCCTTCCAGCCTAGACTAGCCGCCATAACATCTGGCGTGTGGGGGCAAATCACATGCGTTTGGGCAAACGGGAGAAAACTGCGTAATCCAATTGAAAAAAAAAAAGAAAAAGAGAACTGTGTGCAAATGCCATGCATTTTTTGTTCGTAACTCGTTGGGTTCGTATATGGTGATTCGACAAGGGAGTGATGTACCGGGAAAATTTTCTTACTTGTGGGGCTCGGCCATGCTGCCCGAAAATGCCGGGTGCGCTCCCTAAAAAAGTGGAGGTGTATCGACGTGTCATCGCACTGGTGCTGTCAGGGTGTGCATGTGCAAACGCTTGTGTCAGCATCCAGGTCACGGTTGCGCACGCCGCGAATGCAATCCAGCGCGGGAAGTGGGTTCCGGAAGCGCATGATCACGTGACATTCTTCTAAACGTGTGTATGGGGACAGCACAGTCCCAGGCACAGAGCTGGACAAAATCATGACTGTAGCAATAATGAACACGACACAAACATTTCGAAGCTCGCTGAATCACCTGACCAGGGCAATCTGAATAGGGGCCACATATGAAGAAGTGCTTGGCACGGAGAGGGAGTGCCAAGACATTTCTTGGCGGCCTGCATACGCGCCTCAGAAAAGTCTTGGCATTTCTTATACTTTGACGTCTTGACGTCTTATGCCATACTTCACATGCGGCATGCCCGGCAAGCGTTTCAGGCCAAAAATAGGACTCATACAAAACCTAGTCCATGTCCAGCCCCCCCCCC
>NW_017387732.1:0-51980 GCF_001664035.1 Metschnikowia bicuspidata var. bicuspidata NRRL YB-4993 | reverse complement strand
CCCCCCCCCAAGAATACAATGTAGGATGGCAATCATCGGAGCGTCAAGAAAAGTTCAATTGTCAGACAAAAAAGCAGTGTACATCAAGTACTTTAAAAAACTGATGAGATTTATCAAGATGTCAAAGGATTACGAGCCCGCGACGTGCGCCAATGGCCTGCCGCAATGATGCACAGCTTCCGTAGCCAAGAACTTTCGTATTTGAAGTCTTGGTATGGCAGTGCCACAAGCCGGAATCCGGAACAGCATATTAAAGCCGCTGGAAGCCCCACACTTTAGCGACGTATAAATAATTGACTCCGATTTATTCTCATTGTGCAACCCACTCTGAATCTGCCTTATATATTCCTTCCAATTATAAGCAAGGATTCTTACCTACCACCCATTCCAAACCACATTAGAGTCTCTTCGCTCTCTTTTGGCATAGACATCTTAGAGCAGGCGTTCACCAATTTCGCCACTCGTCTCCTAGAACACACAAGCGTATCCCGATATCGTTTGTTTGGCTAATTTATACCCTGACCACATTTACACATCCACGGACCTCTAGTTTTCAGCATGAGCTCCATTTCGCCCGCAGTCAAAATGAACAAGACCACCACTTCTTTGCCTCCTATTTCAGACATTTTCCGGGGCCCTAACATCACGGACCCTTACTACCCACAGCAAGGCTACAGTATGTACGGGGGCATGTCGGTCGTCCCTCATACATATCCGGCCCCCCAGTACCAGCTTGCCACTCCCGAGCAAGTTGCACCGCGGTACTACAATGCCCCTTACACCATTCCCGCTTACGGTTTTGCAGGCAAAACTGGCTATGGTGATGCTCGGGATGCGTGGCGTGGTGGCGTCGACGTCCCTCATCAATTGCCGAGCCCCACACTTTACCAATCACCCGCCCAACTTGGCCATCGCGGCATGTCCATGTCCGTGGGTCTGAGTCCGCTGGATTACGCGGACATCCAGACACTGTCTCGCGAGATGTCGCCCAAGTCACAGCACATGGCCGCTTCGGGGTCCAAGATGAGGACACGCAACAACTTGCCCAAGGAAGTTACCAGCGTTTTACTCAAATGGTTGAATGAACACTTGAATCATCCATACCCCAATTCATTTGAGAAGGCGCAGTTGATCATCGCCACAGGCTTAAACCAGCAGCAGTTGAGCAACTGGTTCATCAATGCCAGGAGAAGAAAAATCAAGTCGTTGCGTGAAAAGCGGGACTCGCAATCTTCTTGAATCATGTGATTTGCCGCTTCAGCGATGCCCGCAGTGTGTTGTATTCTTAGTGCCTCGCGAGCGCCAACGCTACGTGGTGTCCTTGGTCTACATGCTGGTGTCGCCTTTCTACAAACGATAAGCTAACATACTTTATAATAAATTATTGGGACGGTTCAATTCTACTTGTACTTTGGATCTTTTCCTGGGGTCCCTGAGCCCTGATGCGAAATCAAGACTTTTCTTCGTAGAGCAGTTGAAATAGATCTACGGCTGTGTAGATCACACCCGTGATTTGAAAAGAAAAGAATTGCTGCAGCACAAAAATCACATGATTTCCTTCCTAAGTAATTGGGCCTTGGCAGAGATCCAATCAATTCCCAACAAAGTGCGCCAATACAATTCTCGGACAGATGGACAACCACCAGCTTTTCCCGAAAGGAAAATTGGCTTTTGCGCGACGCTGCATATAGTCACGTAGCTTGCATATCTTGTTTCCACTGATGCAGGAGCGCCTTCTTCTAGGAAGGCCATGGATGGACCGCATGGATTAGAAGCCCGGGGAAGGGAGTTACCAGCTCAAGCGACAGGCTAGTGGGGGGCAAATATAACAACGAGGATGATAGGCCGGTTTCAACCCGCTTCCAATCCTTTGCGATTACGCTGCCTCGATTTGTTACTGATTTCAAGTACCGGTGTTTGTTTGCGAAGGCCCCTGGCACTAAAAGAATGGTTTGGGGACAGTCTGTGATATACGGCAGGTATAGGCTGAAGTAAGGCTCGTAATTCAGGGGCATTTGGGTATGCATTCCAATAACCTTATCACGTGGTCCAAAAAGAAGTGCGATCTACTACGGATAACTACCTCGCTGCGCAAGATGTAATCTCGGCCGCAATTACTGGATGTTAAGCGAGCTAATTCTCAGTGCTCGCCCAGATCGGGTCGAGCGTCTCGTCACGTGAGCAGGGTCGAAGTACCCCGTGTGGATGGCTGGGAGTCCCATAAAAGAGGATTGGCAAAGATATGTGGAGAGGAGGGCCAAGGCGCCTGCACTGCCAAGACAAAACGGTATGTGGTTATGGCTGGATATTGATCCAAGCAGGTTATGGAGATGATTCTCCGCAAGTGCGGCGAAAGCGGCGTTCTATGCCGTATGATAATACGAGGATTAGCCGAATCATGCACGCTCACGAATACGAGGAAAGCTGGAAATGTAATAAGTGTCAAGGCAAAGAGAAAAGCCAGCAAACAAGGGGAATCTTCTTGTGCTGATTTCTTTATTTTGTTGGTCACGCTTGGAACTGGTCGCTTTTCGGATGCATACCTCCAAAGAGAACTCGGCAGGAATGCTTGATGTTTTTGTTCGTAGTGCACTGTCACGCATGCGATACATTTCACCGCAAAACAATCGCCTTTCCTCTTCCGCGCCACGGCCTTCCCTCATAGGCAGCAGCTAGAAAATCATTGATGGAGCGTGATGTGAGCTGGAAATGGTCCTTTAGCAAAAAAAAATTGTTGTTCGCCAAGGGAGCTTGTTGGAGTAGTGGAGACTATTAGGGCAGCTGTGGCTAAGTAATACTCGATGCTAAATTCAATTGCTCTTCTTGTTTATTGAGTGTGACGCTTTTGGTTGGCTGGAAGCGTGGATTGGCTGACTCTGATGCGACTCGTTCTGCCAGTTGCTCTAGTTCCCTCTATCCATCATTTGCTCGATGCTCGCTCTGCGGTATGCATGGTTGTGTTTTTAGGGCAGTATCCAACACTCCGTAGATTGTGTCAACTAGAATCATATCGAACCTCGGCTTTTCCAGTGCTGTGGGATTATCATTGTGACGGGCCTTGAGTAGCCGGAGCTTGTAGTACCTCATTTGGTTCTCAATTTGTGAAGAGCCGTTCACAGACTGTGTTTCTTTATTGATATTTTAGTCGCATTGAGTTCTTTGGGTCTTTGTGGATTGGAAGAACAACTGGTTCGTTGGGCTGGATCTGCAGAATGGGCCCTCAGTTAGTGAGGGCAGAATTGAAGAAGTTATGTGACAGTTGATTCACGAAACTTGTAGGCAGACCTAACGACCAAAGCACTTATCATTATATTCATCCAGTAGTTCTGGGGCTAACGGATGCATAGAACTGATGGGCCCTGAGAGCTTGAAAGCCCATGTTACACAGCTAATATAGCCCAATTTAAGATGTGCAAGCCACATATACCCGCATTTCATATCGCCCACAGATATTCAGAATGTTCCAGTCACAAGATCTCGAGGTAAACTCTGTATCGGTCCGGCCCTTGAAACTCCAAGCTCCTTGTATATTAGTCCTCTATCACATAAGATATTCTACCAATACTAGGACTGGGTTGTACGAGATATAAGTACTCTACTAAACACAAAACAGCAGTACTGTATCTCACGAGGGATTTGTACCATACTGCACGAGATACTAGTACTGTGTTGGACTAAGTGGAGGTACTTGATTGGTATTCGAGTACTTGCGATAATGGGAAGTTACCCAAGATGACTGCTCTGTTGCGTCGAACACCACTGAGATTTTTGCTGTCTTGTTCACCAATGACAGTCCTCAACTATATAATCCCACCCTTCCTGTCATATAGTTTGTCCATGTACTTGCATAAGAAATATTCTCTCAAACTACTAAAAAACCTCTTGCCGTTCTATTTCTGTCGGGATCCTTACTCAGTGTCACGACAAGGGCAAACCGTGCCACGGGATCGCGTCCTTTATCTCAATGGTTTTGGTGCTCATCCCATGAAAAAATGAAGCTTGAAAAACACATCAAAGTTTTTTGGAGCATACAAATTTATTCTTCTGGTGAAGACTTTACATACCACTTTTCGACAAGACATGAAGCGCTTTGGGGAAGAAAACAATTAACATGCAAACGGCGATGGATTTGCTGCAAATTCTTCACGTCTTCCGAAATTAGCACTGCATGAAAATGAGCCGCAACAGAAGCTCTTGACGCACCAGAGGTATTTATCATACATCGGTGTCGTTCACGTGGCAGCTCTCACAATTCCCCATTTCCATGTGGTTAATTGTGTGCGATGTCGATATTTTTTACAAGAGATACCAAAGCTCGACCGTGGAGATTGGTGAAGATGGTACTCGACCCTGAAGATAGTACTCGACGGTGAAGATATTGGTGCTTGACTGTGACATTAGTACTACATTGCATAACATACTGGTACTCGACCGTGAAGATATAAATACTACACTACACATTGGCACTGTATTCCACAAGATACTATTACTTGACTGCGAAGATAATAGTACTCAAATGTGAAGGTAATACTTGACTGCGAAGGTAGTACTTCAATACACAATATATTGGCACAGCGTTGCCAAATCCTGCCACTAAATCAGCCCTGACCAGAAAACTACTAGGGCTCCGAGGGCAATTATCAATACTCTACTAGCCAATACATCAGTACTCTGTGTCTTGTTCCTGTAAGCGCATATATGACTATATGCACTCTCATTACTGTGAGTTCCGTCAGATATCATTCTAGACAACACATAGGATATTGTCTCGAGTTCTAGGGGTTCCATTCACGTGAACTCTGAATTCAGTATATGAAGGTGGAAGAGAATTCCGGTAGAGCTTCAAGAAAACCAGTGATCAAATAGTATTACATAACCCGTATGACCCGTGAAGTCCGTAACACTCTTCCACGAAACGCAGTTCTATTCGCCAACATGCCAGTGCTTAATTGTGTGTGGTGTCGATAATTCCTGCACGAGATAAAACCCGACCGTGAAGATATTGGTGTTTGACTGAAGATGGTAAGCGACTGTGAGGATAATAGTAGTTGACTGCACAAAATACGGACCCTGCATTCCGCAAATAATGGCCCCGACTGCGAAGATAATAATACCAGCCGGTGAAGATATTATTACTCGACGGTGATGATAATAGTACTCGATGGGGATGATAATAGTATTCGAAGTTGAAGATAATATTACTCGACGATGAAAATAATTGTACTTGACTGTGAAGATAATCGTACTCGACGATGAAGATAATACTCGACGGTGAAGATAGTGTACTCCACTCCACGATATAGTGACACTCTGCACAAGATACGAACGCTCGACTGCGAAGGTCCTCCAATACAGTGACTGCGCTGCACACGTCCTGCCACTACAGCCACACCAAACCACACAAATACCACGGCCCCACTAAACACCCGTACCCTTTCACACCTGTGCCCTTTCACACCAGTGCCCTTCTACACCAGTGCCCTTCCACACCCGTGCCCTTTTGCAAAACACTGAACCTCTGATCCCAGCAGCCCGCGCCCGCACGACCATGTCACGTGGTAGCCGCCATGTACCCCTCACGTGGCAAGGGATAAAACTTCCGTCCAGGCAGAGTTTTCTTCCTTCTCTTTACCCCAGGATTTCGAAAATAGCACTCGAATGATCCCAGGTTCCGCACATCCTTGAATTGAGTATTCTGCTACTGCAAGACCAGGGCCGCGCAGAACAGCCGCGCGCGCTGTGTGCAGTGCGCCGGCCTCAGAAGATGCCCAGCGCTCGCAGGCCCTGCCCTAGTGTTCTTCTTAGAACATCGGCAAACGCCCCACACCCGCCCCCAACACCCCACCCTACCCCCGCCGCCACGCGCCCAGATGCCCACGTCCACATCCGACGCGCTCGTGGCCATCGCCGAGCGCATTCTCGGCCAGGTGGCCGGGCTCTCCACGGCCGAGATCTCCAAGCGCGGGCGCAAGTACCGCTTTGTGAACAAGAACTTCCAACGTGTGCGCGAGGAAGACAAGCATTTGACGGTCTGCCCGGAGCGGCCGCAGGACCATGTATCCGTGGTGCTGGCGCACGGCATCCTCGCGGCCATCCGGGCGGACATCTTCGACACCCACCCGGACCTCTGCCTCATGATCATAGGCGTGGCGCGGGCGCTCGAGGAGAACCACTGGTACGAGGAGGAAAACTCGTCGGTGGTGCACTTCGACGTGCAGCGGCCCGCGGTGGCGCCGGGCCAGGCGCAGGCCGCCGTGCGCTTTGCGGAGCGTGTCACGGACACCCACTTGGCGCAGGGCTACAACGTGCTCTACTGCGCCAAGTTGAACTTCCTCCACACGGACCACCACGTGGGCTCGCGGCTCGAGGGCGCGTGCATGCGCGAGTACGTGGCGCGGTACTTTGGCGCCGCGGCGCTCGAGCTGCCGGACGTGCTCGCGGCGCTCAAGAGCTTCTCGCACTGGGCGCACATCAAGGGCCTCCTCTACCGGCTAGGGCTCCCGCACATGGACGTGGACGACGCGTTGGCGCGCCGCTTCGCCGCGTTCCCGGCCCCGCCGCCGGACCTCGCGGCGTACGTGCACGCACGCAGCCCCTCCGGCACGTCCAGGTTCGCGTTGGTGTGCAAGGCCCTCGACCACCTTGCCCAGTACAAGTACGCCCGCTTGGTGCCGTACCCGCACGGGCCGCTTTTCGACTGCCGCTGGGCCTTCGCCTTGTGCGCCGACATTGCGCGCGACCCGGCCCGGTACCATCTCCGGGCCAAGGCCAAGAGGTTGTCGCGCGACCCGGCCAACCTCCCGGAGTTGGCGCAGCGCTGGGGCGGCCACATCGACGCCTTGTTGCTGGCGGTGTGCTTGGTTCTCCACGTGTTCCCGGACACGGCCGGCGAGTGCTTTCTCCACAGCCGCGTCCCGCTGTTCTCGGACGCCATGGTCGCCCGGCACGCGGACTACTACCAGCAGTTGCTCGCGGTGGCCCGCGAGATCGACGACTACGAGCGCAAGGGCTGGGCGCCCGAGGACATCGTGCTCCGCATGCACAAGGCGCACGTGCCCAGCTGGCACGACGAGGTCGCGCGGGCCAAGAACCACGCCTGACGGGCGGCGGCCGCTCTGCGTGTCGCGGGCTGTGTCCTCTCGCCACTCGCCCGTGCAGATGGTGTTGCCGTGCTTTGTTCTGGACGCCAGGCTGTTTCGGTGCCATGACGGGCATCGGCAGTCCCGGCAGCGACCCTGCCGTGGCAATGCCAGCGTGGCTCTATGCTCGGCTTTATCAGCGTGGCCTTATGCTTGGCTTCTGCCACCTGGCTTTGCTCGACTATTGGCATTGTGGCTTTCTGCTTGGCTTCTGCCACCTGGCTTTCGCTCGACTTTTGACACCGTGGCTTTATACTCGGCTTCTGTCAATGTGGCTCTACACTCGGCTTCTGCTCGCCGCGCCGGATTCGGTGGCTGTGCCTCGTTCACGTGGGCGGCGCAAGTCTCTGGCGCCTGGCCCGTGGCCCCAAAGGACTGTCGGGCTGACCCCGTGTAGAATGCACCATGGGGAAGAAATGGTCTTGCGGCGCTGCCGTCATGCTTGGCAAACACCGGCTGTCTGGGGAAGAGCTGCTGGGTGGGGAGAAGCTGCTGGGGCTCCACACGCCTGGCACCAATGGGCGGTCGCCTGTGCCCTGGTGCGTGCTATATATGGCCACATGCCTTTGGCATGTTAATACATAGGGATCATTGATGCAAAGAACACACCACAACGCGGAAAGAAGCACCAAGCTCGTCTTGGGCATCAATGTGAAGGTCTAGCTAGGGCATGGACCCGGCTTTTCAACCGCAATATTCAGAGAAAATAGGGCTCCAAATACTCAGCCCAGCAGCTTGCATCCACAGCACAATTCGTCTGAGTGCGCCGGAAGCTAAACGCATCAAGCACAACGCATCTCATTTCACCAGACCAATTTTCCAAACCCATGGCATCACACTATAAACGGCCAAACTACAATGTACCAAACTACAATGTACCAAACTACAATGTACCAAACTACAATGTACCAAACTACAATGTATCAATCTCACAGCACCAAACTATAAAGTTCCGAACTACAATGTACCAAACTACTATGTACCAATCTTCAATGCACCAGAAACCGTACGGCTTGCCGTCTATCCAATCAAAGTATATCTCCCCAGTTGCCATAAATCAGTGTCGGAATAAGCCACCTTGCGCCTGCGCACGGGTGACACCTGCTGTTAGAGGAACCGTCTGCTGATTTGGTCGTGTATACTAGTGTTAGCGGCTTGTCGCGGCTATTGCCTCTTTCGGACATACGGGTCCGCGGGCGATCCCAAGAACCAATATAATCCAATGCCTTGATCAATGGTACCGTGCCTGCACCCTTATCTCCTCTCCTGCTCCAATCACAGCCCCAAAAAGAGAAAAAAGCGAAAGAAGAGAAAGCGAAAAAAGAAACACGCATCGGCCGCTCTTGTTCTCAATTGTGTCAGAGCCTTTCGCTCGTGTGAATCCTGCACCCGGGCGGGGAGCGCTTAGATGCCCATCTAGATTTGATCATTCCCAATAACAGGTACTTAATTGGATACTAATCCCACCTCCTGGTCCTTGGACTTATCCAGTCACAAGATCGTTTTTTTCGATTTTCTGGAATTTCTCACAGAAACCCAGCTCGCCAGCAACTGCCCGCCCCGCCAGCCTCCCACATCCACATCAGTATATGACGAAATCCAAAGAAAACCCCCACGATTTTGTCTTGGAGCAGGTCCACGATAAGAAAACACGTGACTACACTCGTGAGCGGAACGCGGCGGCATGGAAAAACCTTCTTTCGGTGCAAGCCTACGTGACCCGAGAACACGTGTTGGGCTTGTCGAAAATCACGTGTTCCGACCCCAACAGGCTCGTTGTGTTCGCCTTGCGGGCCAAACGGCCAAATGCAGATATTCTCTGCTCGTGTGAGCTCTTAATCAGACAATCCTGGAGGTACGAAAAAGACGCCTGCGGGAACGTCCAGCGAAAAGACGTGTTGAGCGGCTGTATAGGAGGAGTGTATACATACGAGGAACACAGGGGCCGTGGTTTGGCCACCATCATGATCGACAAGTTGGTCGAAACGGCAAAGACTGACGCGTATCTCGGCCCCTCCGGCTTTACTTTCCTATACTCCGAAGTGGGCGAGTTCTACGTGCGGAACGGCTTCAAGTCTTTCCATGTGGATTTGCTCAATCTCCCGCTCTCGTACACAGGGCTGAAACACGTGTTGCAGCCTGGATATGAGCTAGTCAAATACAATGAGTTTGGCGATTTGTTTGAGCGCTACAACCAGCATTTTGACCGTGATATGAGACGCCAAGTCCAGGAGGACGGGCTCGTTCGGATCTCGGTCAACCCCACAGCCGACTATGTCGACTGGTTCCACATTCGAGCAAAGTACTTGGGGCTCACCTTATTTGGAGACAATGCGCCAGGCATCGACTTCCACAAAGAGTCCTTGGACACGCTCGCCTCCAAGTTCAAGGCCACAGAGCCGATGTATTTCGGCATCAAGTCCGTATGTCCCCAAACGGGCAGGTTGCGGGGGTTTCTTGTGTGGCAGTACGAGTACGGCTTCAACGAAAACGAGAACCGTTTTGAAAACTACGTGACTCTTGTCAAAAGCTTTGTCGGCGACGACGCCTCAGACCCCGATAAGGTGGCCTTGGCACTCATTGAGCAATTGAAGGCTTACTTGGAGGCTGAGCACAGCACGCCACAAATGTCCAACTTCCACAAGATCGTGATGTGGGAGTCCGAGATATCTCCGGCGGTCAAGACGTCTTTGATCAACAAATTCAACTGCACTCATGGGCTCGAGAATTCTTCCAGAAGCGCCATTCTCTACAATAACGAAGCCGACGATGAGAAGTTGAAGCTGGGCAGCATGATTTGGGAGAACAACACCAAGTTGCCGTGGTTTTGAAAGCCTGGCGCCTCGGTTTCAAATAATAAAACGCCTAATACTCCTCCACCACACATGGCAATCGTTTAATTCTCAATCGTATCTGCCTCAAGTAGAACTCATTTTTCTTGTCGTCATCGTCCATAGTCCCGTATGTCCCGTCTAATTAGGCGGCTGCGTCAAAGCATGGTTTATTCCCAATGGTGAGCACTTTTCTTCATCCATATACTCAAATGTGGTACGTTCTACTGACGCAAGAAACCCTTTCCTTGTTTCCCGGAAAATTCAAACAATGAACAATTATCACACTGTAAGGGCAGTGGAAAAGCCAATATTCCTCTTCAGGTGTTGTGCCCAACGCTGCGCACGTGACCTGTCTCCATGAAAATGATCTCGTGTCCCTCCCAAGACCAGCCAATCCACCAGATATTGCACTCTTCACACAATGGAACTTCTTCCTCAGGGTCAAGCAAATACCACAGAGGTTTTGTGGGAGGACCAGCAGAAAATAAACGAGTTTTCGTCTCTAATCAACAAAAAAGACACGTTGGCCGACCAGCTCGACACATACAAAAATGAGAAGGAATATATCGATGATCTAGCCATGGAGATCGAACTTTTGGACGACGAAGAAAAAATACAGTACAAGATTGCAGATGCTTTTGTTTTCGTCAGCGTCACGAAAGCTGTGGAGATGATCGAGAAGGAAAACGAGCTTTTGGATTCCAAGATCTCTCTAATTTCGGACCGCATTGACGATATCGACTCTCAGTTGTCGATGTTAAAGGCACACTTATACGGCAAGTTTGGGAAAAGCATCAATCTCGAGCGGGATTAGACTTCTGTCTTGATGAAGAAGGGGACATTCAAGCGGATACCATGGCTGAGATACATAGGAACTGGAATACTACAATAAGAGCTCAAATTCAAGACATGTTTCATTCAAATATCACCAAATAGCTGCTGCACGGCGATACTTAACAGGGTGCCTGGATCACAGCATCCAGGTTGGGAACGCTTCATTGACTGTGAGTACCAATATAGGTTTCCACGCACTCTTGATCATAAAGTAAAGTAAAGCTAACAAATATGACAGTCAGACATGAGTCTCTCTGTGTCATAGGTTTGCGTAGCCGTACTTCAGAACAAGAAATGATTTGGGAAGCTCCCGTTAGGTGTGCTGCTCTGTGACTAAGCCATGCACGAAGACAGTGGAACAATGGGCGTTTCGGGGATATCAGGGAACTCCGATTGACATCTGCATACATGAACATGGCCATGTGGAACAGGAAGCTCGTAGGATAATCTGCTGCCTATAGGGCCGGTACTAAGGACCAATGATTCCAACACGTATCCTGGACCGATTTCAATTTTGATCAATGGGCTTTCTGAGAGCCCCATAATAGAGACCTTTTCTAAGGAGTATACAAAACTCCTCGTGGCATTGAGGGAAAAATCAAAATCAATTGCATTTCCATCTCCTAGCCCTCCTACTTTGATGACCGGTACGGATGGTAGATCTTCATCCACCCCAGTGATTCTGAACACCGAGCCGGGGGATTCTAAAAGGAAGGTTTGATTTTTTGCAACAGAGTGACCACCTGCAAAATTCAAGTCCAATATTGAGCCATGGTCTACTTTTATACAGCCATCACCCAAAATACTTGTTGATGTTTGCCAAAAGGTATTGTACAAGCAAATAGATCCGTCATTTACTATGGTTGAGGGGCGTTCTCCAGATGCGCCCAAAATCAACGAGGCCGTGGACACAACTTCTTTTCGAAAAACCATCATGCCCTGATTTCTCCATCCCGCCTCTGACGTTACAATAAATGGAGATATGTCATCAGGGGCACTGGAAATACCAAAGAACATTTCACCACTATTGGAGAAATATGCTTTAGGCGCGATGTGGTAAGTGGAATGATCCCCTTGGGACAGGAAAGAGTTGAATGAGATAATTCCATGGTTTTGGAAGTCTTGCCCTATCATTCTCACCGACACACCATTGGTGTTCGTGACGTAAAGATCACCTTCATTAAGTACATAGTGCCCTAAATCAACATCCATGCAGTTCACAATCGAGAGATAGGCCCTCTCAGCTATGTTGAGATTATCAAAAAGTAAATTTGGCTCTGTTTTCGTTGTGTTACTTCGAATATACACTGCAAATACCAGACTCAACAAATAAAAGACCACAGTCGTCACGCAGGTGTTTAGTTTCATGGTGTATGTATATTAAATGAGATAGTGGCGCTCAGCTTACCGATGATAGTTCAAGTAAGAAAAATAGATCTGATTTCAAGCTTTTATTCATCATTCAAAACGAACTTTGGCCCTGGTTTTATGGCCCACAATTTAGACGGGGCCATTTGCGTGACCTGAAAACAATAGATTCTTCAAAAATAACTGCGCATTTATTCAAAATTGAATAGATACCTACGTGAGCAGGAAGCATTTTGTAACGTTCAGAAATGGCGCTGGCATGGGAACACTTAACATGTAAGGTCCCTAGTGTCCGCCTATGTCCCGTGAAGTCCCTAACATAACAACTTTTAGTTCTTCCGCACATTTTTTTTTGCTTGCCCATAAGGGTATTTCCTGTGTAATTCGTGACCTCTTGAAAACCGTGCAGAAATCCTGAAGATGACGTTATATTGTAATGTGACAATTTGAAATTTGCGGGAACTACAGCTGATTTGAAATGAAAATGCGTGGATAAACACAGCAGAAAGAATACTGCTCTAATAATAGCTAAGATGATAGTTCTTGCTACGATATAGTTTGACACTGTCGAAAAAAATCCAGATCCTGTCAAACCCTGTAATGCTTATCAATACTAGTACTAGTTTTCCGAGGACAAGTCCCTTAGATACCGGGAATACTCAGTCCTGTGACTGGATTCTCCTATATTTCATCTGTGAGCATACATAATACAGTCCACTGTTTTTGATGATTTTCAGGCTCTGGACGATGACCACATATGTTAAGTGTATTGAGTCAAACGCGTTCTATCCGGATCTCTGTGAAGATGAACACGTTGTCACGTTCGAATTGGTAGTCTCTCCTAATATTGAGTGACTACCCAATGTACTCAGAGTTTCCAAAATCAAGCACTAAATATACATTTCCTATCTGCGTACATCTCAAACCCCAGAGCAAGCTATACAAAAGTCAAACGGGTGTTGATAAAGGTGCACCATGCTCAAATATCTGGGTCCGGAGATGGGATCCTTTTTTTTTTTAATCACTGGGAGGTATCACCGATGAGCAAAGCTATTTTTCTGGAAAAAAATTGTTAATTTTTATGTATTTCATGTGTTTCCAAGTGGACCCAGAGTCACGTATACTCCCACAATAATTGCTAAATATTTAGAATGAAGTTGACTCAGTACCTAAGCCGGCAGCCAAAGACTAGGGCCCCAGAAATGTCTTGAGATCAATATTCAAGTTAGTTTTGAATTAAAAAGCATAAAGGGAAAAAGATTGGGAAACAGGTCGACACACCAGAGCGGAGAAGTCAGTCATATTTGTCTGCGACTAGGGCTGGCTACATATAGTAAGTCGCGCGGGCTTTCATCACAATCTTTCGTTGCACAGACAAAATCAGGTGATTCGTATGAAGATTTCAAAATATCACTTGGATGCCCTCAAAGGTCTTTGAGGATTGCTGAAAGATGTACCATTCTATGAACTAGCTCCAGACTTCCTTCTCAACACTTATTGCATACTTTGCAAATGTCTTAAATGCATATATAATCATTCACACCGTCAATAAAGCCTGCGAACAAACCTAGCTCATTACAGAGAAGGTATGGAGTCAAGTTTCGCTTCATTTTCCAAAGCAGTATCTTGGCGGAATATCTAATACTGGCTGCCATCTACTCCAGTTCGCTTTCTTCTTCATAATCTGGCATCATTTCTTGAAGCATCTCTTCTTCTGAGACTTTCCGTCTCTTTGGGTGTGGTTGTTCAATGTCTTCTTGTCTTTGACGAGGCTTGTTCTCTATTGGGTGTTCGCTGGTTCTTTTCAGGGGCTCTGGGATCTGTGGGCCCCTGGTCTTGTGCATTCGCTCGGCCTCTCTTTGTTTGCAGGCTTTTTCTATTACTGGGCAAGCCTCCACGAGCTCCTTTTCAGTCACACCATCTTCAATACTATGAATAATCTTCTCCACCACCGAGAAATGGTTTCCGTTCGATTTGTCATCTCTAAACCGAAGCATCTCCCAGAACGGTGGTTTGCTCAATTTCTTGCGGCATTCAACTATGCGCCCCTGAAGGGGTTCTTCTATGGCCTTTAACTGTTCCCAGTCATCCTCGGGAAGGTCAAGCTGGGCAAAGTGTTCGTAATCTCGCCCACCTTTCCAAACATGTAAGTTGATTTCTTCTGGAACGCTGTCATAATCTGGGTACGTTGAATCTGGGTCGCGTGAATCCATGTCTGGATCCTGGTACATCTTGAAAATCAACTCCATCTTGAAATCAACAGTGTTTTCGTGCGCCGGCTTCCACTTTAGCAATGTAGCATCAGTTCCAAACACGTATGGGGTCTCAGCGCATGTGAAAATGAGGCCATCGGTTTCGTGGAACAAGTGGTCTTGCATAGACAAGACTACGTCAGCTCTGTAGGACAGCTTCATCATTTTGAAACTGACTTTGAACGGGAATTCAGGCGAGTTTACAATTTCAGGGTTTCTTTTCTTGAAGCTGTCAAACGGTTTCATCACATTCTCTGTGATGTAGCCGAGTCTCTTGGGTAGCGGTCGGTTGGTGATGTCTTTTTCGTGTATGACAAGCGCATCAAAAATGCAGTATCGGAGAAATGGCTCCAGGACGTTTTTCGTCTCCATCACCAACTCACCATCAAGAACAGTGCCATGATGATATGTGCGTCCTTTCTCTTCGTCCGCCAAAAGCGGGAAATGGATATTTGGAATGAAGTAGTATTCGTTCTCTCGAGTTATTAGAAACACACCCTCGCCACGAACAGGATCGTTGATAAGAAAAAGCAAACATCTCAAACCATCGGACTTTTCACACACAAAGTATTCTCGCCTTTTAAGAACTTCAATGTGATTTCTTTCAAAGGAAACCGGCTGAGATCCCGGGAATTGAGTACTTTTTCTTCGAAGCAAATCTGCCAACATGAGCCTCAATTCTTGTAGCTCTTCTCCTTCGATTTTGGTGCCCGGAATCACCGGCATATCACGGTTTCCCAACTTCAACATTTTACAGTTGAACAAGGTAATGGGCTATCGGTGAGTGCGAGAGAATGTGAACGTCAGGTCCGCTAGCCCACAAAATATATGCTAGAGCCGTTGAAGAAACAAAAATAAGGCACGCAGTGCTTAAAGATGAATTCAAGTTTTGTGAAGCCTTTTGAAGTCACGGTTATGTTCTTTAATACAAGTTGTTTTTTCCTACGTTTCCGTTCGCGTTGAGTTCGAAATTCCGCTACATGGAAAGGCGGTATATGCACGCGAAAAAACATCTATTCGAGGAGATCTCCCAAGGTGATCCCTGACCTGCCCTGGGGTTGTCTAGTCAGCTTCAAAGGCACGTAATCCAAGTGGTCCTCCATGTCCTCGATTCCATAATGATCGCCGCGAATAGGTCTGCTGAGCTCGGACATGAATTTATCACCCTCAGGTTCCCCATACTTGGGATCTCTGTCGGTGCCAAGTATGTGACATTTTTGGCACGCATACAACACCTTCGGAAATTTCGAGTTGTAATCACAGTCAATCCCCGCCTTAGCTGCTGCCAAAACACCACTGCTTCCATTCATGGCTTTTCCCGAGGAGCCGTGCTCTTGCGGGGGGAGTCTTTCTGCTTGACTCTCCGTATCATTCAAAGGCCACCATTTTGGAGATGATGGGACGTTGCAAAAATGGCACAGAACTCTCGAGCTATCCCTTTCTTCCACGCCGCTTGTTTTTCCACTTCTCCTATCAGCTTTCTCCATGACTGTAGTAATCATGGAAATGTAGTTGTGCGCTCGCAATTGAGTACCACTCAACCGATGGCCTTGCCTCATAAGATCTTCAATGAAGAGCTGTATCAAGGGTTTTGACTCGCCAGATGGTGATCGTTTCCCCTGGTCCCTAATCTCCAAGATGTTACCCTTCTGTTCATGTTTCGGACATATCAAAATAGGCTGCAACTTACCGACTTGGTCCCGCACAAAAGTATTTGTGCTCGACCTGTTAATCTTTTGGGGGACTAGTTTAAACCCGAGTTTGAAGTTAGGAGTGTCCTGGGCACATGTGACATGAAACGCGTTGTCTTCGGTTTCACACATGTCGCACTTTATGAGCCCGCCATTGAAGCAATTGCATATTCCACAACGTTTGTCAAAGTTCTCCACGAACACTTTCGAGACACTTTCGATCAAGCAACCGATACTCTTTGTACTCGTTGAGCCAAGAATTTCCTTGGCGACGAAAGTAGGAGCCAGAACATGCCGAAATGCAATTTGATCATGGCAGTACAAGGCACAAATCATATGACACCATCGCCCGGTTTCGATGATGGGTAGTAGATAGTCTGGTCTCTCCAGAGGTTCACCGAGAATAGCCAGTTCTGCATTGGTGGATTTTGCAAGACATATACTGCATGAGTAGTTGGTGCTGAATTGGGGGCCCATATCATTGACGCATGGGTCACAGAGCCATTGTCTCACAGGTTTGACCTTCCCAGAAACAATTATGCCAGCACACGATCCATGAACATTCACACCGCAATTTGAACATATGAGCATCTCTTGAGATGAGGAGTCCAAGTTATCATGCTCTAAGCAAATAGAGCAGTTGCGGTCATTTGGTGCGAAAGGCACATCAATCTTTGCTTGTTGAGGTGCCTGCCATCCTTGGATAATCAGTTTCATATCCAGAAGCTGGCGATACTTGAAGTTGTCTAAAACTTGCGTAAGGGTATCCTTATCCAATGGCGGGAGGCTCTTTTTATCGTTTCTCGAAGCAGAGAGGGAATCCTCAAGCTTAAGTTGGTAGTTAGGATTGAACAACGGGGATACCAAACTCGTAGTATCTGTGTTTTTTCTTTGACGCCTCACGGGCGCAGCCTTGGGGTCGGTTTTGGAATCGGACAGCTTTTCCGCCTTCACTGTCTCTTCGGGTTCATTCTTCACACTTGTTTCATGTGCCAGCGAGATGCTAGGGCTCACTTTATTTTTCTTCGCTTTCGTGCTGGGTTCGGTCTTGACGGGAGCCTGCCGTTTCTTTGGGCGCTCAGGCTTCGCCGTTTCCGAGGAAAGCTTTGGTTCAACTTTTCTCTTTTTGATTGCACTCTTATTAGGTCCTTCCTCCGGTGAAATCTTGCCAGCGGCTTCTGTACTTTCCAGATTGTGTACATCGGGGGCCGTCTCAGTGCTGGTGGTCTTTCGTTGTCGCGGGGTCGACTTTGTGCCATTTGAAGGCTTCTGTTTCGGTTTCGTGGCAGGCTTGATCTCTTCTGCAACCGCTTTCGGGGTCAGTGTGATTTGTGCCGGAGGCTTCAGAAGGCCATTTATCGACTTTGATTGGCTGGTGGTGTGCATCACGCTGCATTCATGTTGTTTTCTGGTAACTTCGTACGATAAAGCCAGGCCCTCATTCCGAGCGTGGAGGAGAATCTTCTCTGCATCAGCAACAAGCTCTGATTCGACCTTTTTTCTGTACCCACCGACGCCTTTGGCGATTTTCTTTTCCACTTCCAATGGGTCTTCCCAGTACACGGCATACCTTCTCCAGATCTTTGCGCATCGGAAACAGAGGGCGGTGACACAAGAAGGATCAATATCATCGACCTCAGATGCGTCAGTGTGTACGGTTGTGCCATCGAAGCCAGTAATCTTGAACCATTTCTGCGAGGTGTACGACTTGCAATGCTTGCACTGGAAAGGCTTTTTCTTGACGATGATCTTTTCGTTTTCGTAGGCCGAGTCATCGTCGGAGTCGGCGTAGTCGTCCACTATGGGCGCCACTCTCATTTCCGGTTCTTTGGTGGGTTTCTTTTTCCTTCCCGGGAAATTGCCCCAGATCAAGTGGCCTCGCTTGGTCTTCTTCCATATGTAGTAGAACCTGACGACCATGGACGTGGGCTGGGTCCTAACCTCCTTAGAGACGGGATAAAGTTCACTGCCATGCTTCTTCACCCCCGCCTCGAATCGCTTGACCTCCTCTTTGTTGAGAGTGGGCTCCTTGAGGGAGGCCCGCGTCAAGCGAGAGACAATCTCCGAAGCCTTCTGCGTGTTGCCGTTACAGCACATGTACGCATGGGCCACCGCGTCGGCGAAGTTGGGGGAGTTTGGGTGGATGCCTAGTCTTGCAGCGACCGGATCCTGGGTAGCCACAAAGGCGTCTAGGGACTTGAAGTTGTCCGCGAAGTCGGTCTGGGAAGCCTTCCACATGAGGGTGCACGTTTCCCCTGCGCCATCGTCGACTCCGCGCTCGATGTACCCTTTCGGGCGGGGCTGGAGCCACAGGGGGAAATCCTTCGGGGACACGCCCTGGAACTCTTTTGGGATGGGCAATGCCTTCACGGAGGCGGCCTCGGGCTTCTTCTTGGCAGGCCGCCTGCTGCTGGAAGGCTTCTTTTTGTTCTTTTCTGCGGGCGACTTGTCCGGGTCGTAGTAGACGATCGGATGGGCTGTGCACTCAGGGATGTTGGAGACCTGGTAGCGCTGGCCTAGGGACGTGGACGCGCGTGGGTAGTATGACCTGTCATAGGGGTCCACGGCCTCCTCGAGCCGGGCGTGGAGCCCCAAGTAGCGGATGTTCCATTCTTCCTTGAGCCGGCGCTCGAGCACCGAGACCAGGGAGTCCTTGAGCAAGTAGTCGGTGGCCATGAGCTCGTACTTGGGGAGCGTGACGTGGGGCTTAGTCGGGGAGCTGGGCTCCGGGTCGTCGTGGGCCAGGCGCGGGTCGGGCGCGGACGAGAGCTCGTCGGCGTTGGAGGAGCGGTTGTCGTGCGCGAGCATCAAGATCTTCTTGCTCTGGTGCTCCAACTCGTGCTTCTTGGAGCAGCGCGCGCAGGACCAGCTGAAGCCGCGGCTGGGCTTCTTCAAGAGCGGCGGGTCGAGGCAGAGCATGTGGAAGTGCCTGGCGCAGGAAGCGCAGGCGACAGCGTCCGCCAGGCCGCACCACTCGGCGCACACGTCGCAGTGGGTGCTCCGCGTGCAAGAAAAGGTGTTGAGGAAGCCCTTGGTGCGCGTGCTCTCCATGCACACGAACTCGAAGCGCTTGTTCAAGGCGAGGATGTAGTTGCGGCTGCAGTTGGCGGCGTTGCCGAGGTGCGGGAGCAACGCGGCCGTCCGCACCACGTCGTAGAACTTCAAGATGTAGCGGTCGTAGAGCTTGTCGAAGTAGAAGCAGTTCGGGAGCGACAGGTAGAACTCCACCGCGCCGCCCCACGCGCCGCCCGCGGGCGGCACGAACAGCGCCTCCACGTCCAGCTTGTGGAGCACCGTGAGCAAGCCGCGGAAGCTGGAGAGCGGGCACGCGTCGCTGTGCATGGACGCGAAGAGGAGCCGCGAGTCCAACGTGTGCTTCAGGATGTCGCGCGGCCGGTAGAACCACTGGATCTGGAACACGTAGAGCGCCGCGCTCTCCACCTCCGTCTGCGGCGCGAGCTCGTCCTTGCGCTTGAAGCCCTTGACGCGCCCGATGTAGTAAGGCTCGCCGGGCGGCTCGCTGACCATGTAGATGTAGTCGCCCTTGTGGATCTGGAGGCACGCGCGCGGCTGCTTGCGCCGGCCGCCCACCGGCTGGGGCTGGATGCCCACGCTCTGCACGAGCAAGCCCTGGAGCTCCTGGAGGCGCCGCTGGGGGTGCACGTGCGCCGCCGGGGCCGCGTGGGCCGGGCAGCTCAACGTCTGCAACGACGTGTTGACCGTGGCGCCGGCCAAGTCGAGCTTGTGCGAGAACTCGTCGGCGGCGGCCACGGGCGGCTGCCAGTTGTAGGGCACGTGGCGGGGCGGCGCGCCGGGAGCCGCGTTTTTCCTGCCGGGCGGCGTGGCCAGCCCGGACGGCGGCCTGCTGCCTGGGGCGGGCCGTTTGCGGGCCGTTTTCGGCGCCGCCGGGCCGGCTGGCGGGTTGCTCGGGGCGCTGCCGGCGCTGGCCGCGGGTGTTTCGAAGAGCGCCTCGCCGGAGGGGTCGGTGTAGTTTTTGTTGGCTGCGGCCTTGCGTTTTGGGCGGGCGTGGGACATGGCGGGAGGCTGTGGCTGCTGCTGGGGGTGAATTGGGGTGGGGGCCGTAGGGCTGGTGTAGGGCCTTTCGTGGACCTTTCTTGGGCCTTTTTTGGACCTTTCTTAGACCTTTCTTGGACCTTTTTTGGACCTTTCTTGGACCTTTCCTGGGCCTTTTTGGACCTTTCCTGGACCTTTCTTGGACCTTTCTTGGACCTTTCCTGGGCCTTTCCTGGACCTTTCTTGGGCCTTTTTTGGACCTTTCTTGGACCTTTCGTGGACCTTTTTTGGACCTTTTTCAGACCTTTCTCAGACCTTTCTCAGACCTTTCTGCCGGTTCTGGCGCGGCGGGATCTCCAGATCAGAAGGGGCTCGGGCGTCTGGATGGGCCGCGGGCTCGGAAACAAGCAAATGTGAGCGTCGGCCGGGAAAAAGAAAACGGCGGGTCGCTGGGCGCAATGGCTTCTTCAATACGCTCCTCGTGGGGCCGGCGTTTCCAGGGAACACGGAAAAGAGAGGAGTGGTCCGGAAAAAAAGTGCCTGGCCCATGCTCGGCTCGAACAAAACGGGGACCTCGCTTTTTTTTTTTTTTACATTTCCCGGCACGCCGCCACGCCCGGCGGGTCGGGGCTGTCGACGGCACGTCCGGTGCCACTGTGCTTCTGCCCAGCTGGGGGCGGCTCTACTACTAACCTATACAGGCGGTGCCGGCGCCTTTCTCGCCGGGCCACCGTGGCCCTGAGCACGGGGCCCCGCGAGACATGCTGCGGCCGCAGTGGAAGCATTCTTGCCCGGCCAGCAGCTTTCTTGCCCGGCCGACAGTTTTCTTGCCCGGCCGACAGTTTTCTTGCCCCGCCAGCAGCTTTCTTGCCGCCTCCACGGGCGTAGTCCCGCATACGCACGGCCCCGGAACTCGCCGCGCACTCTACGGGTTTTCGGCCGTGCCCACGTAGCCACGCTTGAGCGCCCGGGAGATCCGCTCGATCTCCGCCATGCTGCTGGCGCCCTCGAGCTCCGCCGCGAGCAGGGCCTTTTCCTCCGCCAGGAGCTTCCGCATGGTGGTCTCCATAAGCCGCGTGTCTTTCGGCACGGGCGCGGCCGCCTGGCTGCCGCTGAGCAACGCGTCTGCCGCCGGCAGCCGGCTGTCGAAGGCCGGGCCAAAGAGCTCCGCCGCGGCTCTTCTCTCGGCTGGCTTGACCTTCTGGCAGTCCAACACCTTCAAAGTGGGGAAGAGCCACACCACAAAGCCCCGGTAGTGGTGCTCCTCGGTGATGCGGTTGCCAAGCAAAACCAAGTGCTCGAGGCGCCGGAGACCCCGCAACTTGGCGACCTCCGCGAAGGACGAGAGGCTGTTGTTCATGAGCAGAAGCGACGTCAATGCGGACGCGGCCACGCGCCCCACGCTCGCAATGTTGTTGTTGGCCAAGAGGAGCACCTCGAGCTTGCGGAGCTCCGGAAGGCCGCTGAGCTCCGTGATCTCGTTGTCCGTGAGATCGATTGCTGAAAACGCGTCCTGGGTGTACTCGAGGTTTTCGATGTAGAGTAGACCCCGGCTGCGGAGCACTAGGGTCAGCAAGCCCTGGGGGGCCGCCACCTTCAAGGCGCTTTGCACGGCGCCTGGCGTTAATCTCAGACCCAGCATACGTACGGCGCGAGTCGGCTGGCTCCTGCTGCGGCTGTGTGTCCGTTTCGGGTCAGGTTTCCGGCGGGGTCAAGGCAGCTGTCAGCTGAGCACTGAACATGATGGGGCCGCACCCGTGCCTCCTGGCGTCTCGTCGTCCAAGCTTCGCGCAGGAACTGGAGGGAGCCGAGCTGGGCCATCCGGCATTTTCTTTGGAGCATGCAATCTCCCCAACGGCCCCGCCGTCCGTCGATGCGGACTCGCGTGGTGCGTGGGGCATGCGTCAGTAGATCGTGACACACGAAACACAGTTGTTACTCTCGTTTACCTCCAAGATACACCTCTGGTACCCGTGCAAGCGCAGCTGGCCCCATGTCTTGGCTTGTTTCGAGACCGTGGCGTCGTCTTGGTTTGTGCAGCTGCCGTTTTTAAGCTCCTCGGATAACACAAGCTCGAGGTCGTAGTCGTCCGCGGTTTCGGAGTCGCCCCGGTTCAAGAGCACGGGCTGGGAGCTGTCGCCCCCGATCTGCTCAAAGAACTCGGGGTCGAAGTCGTCAAAGTACGTTTCGGAGTCCACCTGCGCCGCGCCGCGCTCCGCAGAAGTGCTGATGGACCAGTTGCACCTGTTCCAATGCATGAAGTCCAACGACTTGATGTTGCCGCCGTTGTGGATCACGATCTTCTCCAAGACCCCGCCGTTGCCGCAGGCCGGATTCAAGTTGTAAAGGAAGTCGATGCCGTGGCGGAAGTAGTTGTGGAACTTGGCCACCGAGCACGCGTCGGGCGACTCCGTCGGTCCTGGCCGGAGATGCTTGTGGATCAGGAGCCGGGAGTCGAATTTGTTGAAGTACGAGTCGGCCGGCCCAAGCAAGCGGATCACGTCCTGCTGCGTGGACTCGCCAATGGTGAGAGTCGCCGAGCTGCGCTGGTGCTTGGCGAGAAGACGCAACTCCGCAGTGCCGGTGCTAAGCGTGACGTGGAGCTTTTCGACGGCCAACTCCGAGAAGTGCGAGGGCCGTGCGACAGGCTCGCTGCGCGGCCCGTGCTGCAACTTGCCGATGAACGACGGGTAGTCCTCGCCTTCGAAGATGGCCAACGACACACACGGAATATCCGTGGCCGTCTCCCAGTTGGTGAGGTGGGAGAGAACGCGGTTCTTGTCCTCCAAATCAGCGATGCGTCTGCACAAGTCTTCCAGCCGGATCTCAAAGCGGAAGGCTATCCCTGGATAGCTGAGAAGGTACGAGTGGGACGGCATGTGGAGCTCCCCGGGGAAGGTTGGCCCGAAGATCTTGTTGTACACCTCTTTCAAGGTCGGCGGCAGAACATGCTTGTTTTGCTGCAAGTGCACAAGCGTGTCATCCGCTGTGCCCAGCACTAGCTCCTCGTCGCTCGGTGTATGGTACACGATGTCGTTGAGGTAGTGGCCCTTGTACAAAAGCTTCATGAAGTCGAAGCTGAGCACCTCGATAAGAAGCAAGGGCTGTGTTCCTGCAGCGCCAAACATCAAACGGACGCCCAACTTGGGAAGGGACATTAGCAACGGGGTGTCGAGATAATGCTCCTGCGAATATGCAATTTCCATCCGCTGACGTAGCTCCCTGAGCTTTGTCACCGTGCCATAGAGCAGATTTCCCAACACAAGTGTTTTATCGAGGCTCTCGCTGGGGAATATCTCGGCCGAAGACATGGTGTTTATGGGTATGTCGCACTATAATATGAGACAAGGGAGGGAAGCTGAGATGGGCTGGTGAGCTGCAAGGATTTGCCAACGCTTCTGAGATTTTGAGTTCAATTCAACAGGCCTGAGTGCTTTGGTTTTCGGCCCTATGGTTCCTGGCCCCCTCGAAGTGTTTCTGATCAAGTGAGGTGTTGTATGGTGCCTTATGATGGGGGCGTAGAATGGCTATGGTCCTCCACAAATAGAACAGCAATTGTTGGTTGTTCAGGGGAACACTCTGGCTTGTCTTCTGCTTTTCAAGTTGGGAGTATAAGTGACGAGCTTGAGTCAATGTGGCGGAACTGTTTGTGTTCTGTTGAACGGTGCTTGAAGTGCCGGACAAATATCGGAACATGTGTGCTGTTGGGCTAATTAGCGCAAGACGTTATCAGAGCCTGTATGCAGGCGTTGGGGCTGGGCTTTAGTAAGGACTGCCTCCGCGTCCAGAACCAGCGTAGAACTACAAGGTCGGACGGTCGTTCACAGAATGTGCTGTCGATGTCTTTTCTTGAAGCAAGCCCCGTCAAAATTGCGCTTGCCTGTATAAGTCCACGTTCACGGTCCAAAATCATCGGCCCTCTGTTTCAGGCAAGTACTCATATTCCGCGAATCATGATAAAAGACAAGGGTTTCATGTAGATACAACCACTAGAAGGATAGATCTCCCTAAGCTCGCTTGCTCTATGAGGATGCCTCTACGATAGGCGTGGCCACCTTTTCCAGTCCGCAGGTACATCTTCAAGTGGACGTTTATCTAAGTATATATTACTATACGTGGCCCACTACGACATACATGCGGCGAGCGAAACTTAGGAATGTCGCGGTCTTAATTAAGTACCCCAGGTAGCACACATGGATAACTATCTTCTAATCAAAAGCCATCAGACTTTCCGAAATCAATCACGCAGACCGAAACCCAGATTTGCCTAGGCGAGACATAAAGCTGTGTAATAACTGGCGATCACGCCTTGTGTATGTAATCCCACAGTTCCCGCGGTCTCTCTGCTATCTCCAAACTTGACTAATGTATAGTTCGTGCCATTTGCCTGAAAATTATCTTGTCAATACCGAGCGCCTCGCCTTAGTCCCCTGCAATGCAATTAGACTTGGTAAAGACTGTAAACACCAAAAAAACACATGCGCTGGTTTGGAACGCGGAACCAGCCTCAGGTGCGCTCATAAGCAGTTTATGGGATCTTTCTAGGCACTGCTTCAGATTGTGACGTGCGAAATTGCTGGAGAACAAAATGAGTTCAGCCAGCTGCTTGTGAACCACAAAGCTTGGGGCACTTTATAATTCCAGGCCATCTGATGACCTCTAGATTCCTAGGGCAAAGGACCCAGGAGATCATCAAGCCAAACCTCTTGACCATCGTGCCCTACAGTTGCAAGCTACACGCTTCATCCAGGGACATGATAGATTTGAATTTTCAAACAGGACCCCCAATGCCCCACCTGGAAACACTCTCAGAAACCGCAAAAGCTTTAATTAGATATCAGATTAAATTAACTCAACGAGGACTTGCCTCGGATCTCACTTTACACAATAGAATTTTACATGGAATTTTCGCCGAATCACGCCTTGCTGTGTTCCTCGGACTCATCGGGAGAAAACGTCTCGCCATTCGACGCAATGCCATCGACGGGCTCCTGTGTCTTGGCTTCCTTCTCCTTCTTGGCCGTTTCCCTCAACTGGATCACCTTGGGGTCTGTTGACCTGATGGGCTCCAAGACATAGGGCGAAGATTGTGGGCCCATCATGTCGGGCCCCTCCTCCTCGAAGTAGTAGGCATACTCGCCGATCTCGGCCAAGTCAACGCCCATCAACTCTTCGTCCTCGTGCAATCTCAATCTCAAGAAAGGCACCCTGTCCATGGCAAGCAAAATGATGGACGTGACCACAAACGACCAGGCGCCAATGGAAACAGAGCCGGCCAACTGGTAGCCCAACTGAATGTAGTGTTGGTTCATCCAGCCGCCGTCAATCACAGTGGAGCCGTCTGTGGCTGCGACGTAGTCCGCAGCAAACAAGCCAGTCATCACGGAGCCGAGGAATCCGCCCACACCGTGCAAGGCAAACACGTCCATACCATCGTCGATGCGCAAGATGTTCTTCAAGTCAACGGCAAAGTTGCATGCCACGGCAGGCACCACGCCAAAGATAATGGCGGTGTACACAGGCACATATCCGGCGGCAGGCGTGATGCCCACAAGCCCGGCAATGGCACCCATACATAAGCCTACCGTGGACCATTTGCCGCCCGTTCTGAAATAGTCCACAAACATCCAGGTCAAGCCACCGCTGGCCGCGGCGATGTTGGTGTTGACACATGCATACCAGGATCTGATGGTGGCGTTACCAGTGGAGCCACCGTTGAAGCCGAACCAGCCGAACCACAAGAAAACGGTACCGAAAACAATGGACGTGACCGAGTGCGGCTTGTACTTTGGCATCTTGCCGTTGGTCAAGGGGTCGTGTCTCTTTCCCAAGACAAGCGAGTAGGCCAAAGCGGCGAAGCCCGAGTTCTCGTGCACGGGGCCACCTCCAGCGAAGTCCAAGCCTCCCAAGTTGATCAACCAGCCGTTTCCGCCCCACACCCAGTATGCAATGGGGCAGTAAACCACCGTCAACCAGATGAAAAGAAACACCATCATGGGGAACAAGCGGGCTCTCTCACAGCCTGCACCGACCATCAAGATGGCCGTGACACAAGCAAACATGCCCTGGAAAAAACAGAACAAGATGTCCGGCACCGAGCTGGCCACACTGGGCGCTCCAAGCACATCCATCAAGCAGAAATTGGTCAAGTCGCCCAAAAACTGGGACTTGTTTGAATGTGAGAACACAAGCGAGTAGCCCCAGAAAAACCACTGGAACGTGGTGACACACGCGGCCATTACCGAGGCCCACAACAAGGAAAGCGCGTGCTTTTTCCTACTGATACCGGAGTACAACAATCCAACACCAGGGATCATGAGCCACACCAACACGGAGGAGATCCCCACCCAGACCATGTCTGCACCTTCAAATTGGAGGTTCAAATTTTGCGTGAGCGAGTCTCCTCCGGTGCCTGTGCCGGAGAAGGTCTCTGTGCTCATTGCAGTGGAATCAGTACTAGACATTTCCAGAATGAGACTGACGTACTTATTAGCGAGCCGAGAAGCGTATTAAATTAGGCTGAGCCCAGAATTGAGAAATCTGCGGAGAAAGAGAGACTGGATCAATTAGTAGCTAGCCGCCTCTGGATATCTCAACCAAATATAGCCCTTGAAAACGAGAAGGCCGAAATCCACCAGCCATATTTATATTGGAACCCTTTGGGGTGTTGATAACGAAGATAAGATCGGGCCAATCAAAACAGGGCTCTTCTGGCCGATCGCGTCACTAGATGCAAACTCAGGCATATAGGCCCCCGCGAGATATCAATGTATAGATAACGCAAGCCTCGGCCTGTACACATTTCGAGAAGCAGTCTTACTTGTCGTTAATTTGTTCGTTTATGTCCGCCGAGGCGCGCTTGAGTCATTGGCTGGAACGGCTGATATCAATACGAGAACATCAACACGCTCCGGAACAAAGTCCGGCGAGCCGACAACAGACTATGTGCAGACTTCTCCTCCAGCATGATTCCGAACATGCACACTATTAACGGGCAGAGATGCTTTATCGTGAGAATAGCCCAAGAAAATTTCTGATGAGAGAGATGAAGGAAATAAAGAATAAGAAAGCAAAGTGGGAGATAGTGGTGGCAAAATGTGGCAGGGGCTAAACTTGAGAAACGCGGGAAATTCTGAGCTTGTTTTTTTCTTAGCCACAAGCAAACTCCGGGGAGATTAGAATCCCCTTCCGCGCACAGCTCTGACATTCTGAGATCGTACGACTATGTCGATTCTGGCTGACATCGAGGACAAATATCGTTTTTTGAAGCCGGATTCCTTAATATATCCAGAAGCTTTTCTGATGTGGAATTTGCAAGTTGTGGAAGAGACGCTGAGCGTGTCGCATATTCACTTTCTGGTGGGACTGGTCTATACGCTCAGTTACTGCTTGGTTCCTGAAGAACAGTTCAAGGAGAAGTTGTAGAAACTAGCGAGCCGCAGATCACAATTGGGCTTATTGTGTCGAAACGCGGATATACGGTCTCCGTAGCTTTAGTAATTCAGCATTCTCCGTCTGGTCCCTTATTGTGTGAGAATCACTTACTACTTTCTGAATAGAACTGATGTCTGCGAGGATTAGATGAATGTGTGCTTGTTATGAGATAAAGCTTTTCTTTGACTGGAAGATGGCTTGTTTACTAAGCTTCTGGTGTAATTTCCGAAGAACGCACATTCGTGTGAAGTTGTTTGAAACATCCGAGACGTGGATTCGAGATTATCTGGCCATCTCCCCGTCATACACATATAGGAACAGAATTGAAAAAGAAGGCATGATACAAGTGGCTCTACTATGAGCCGAACCCACCATAGTCAAATTTGCCGATTGGGGTTGCTCATGTTTTATGACTCCATTTGACCGTATACAATCATAGCTCACCCGATAAGAAACTGATTCCCCTTGAAAATCCTTGTATCATTATGAATGTTTCCAACGCTTCTGTAGACTAGTGCAACAACAATTCGCTTATAGAGTCCCCCATGAATTTCTCTTTCACAAAAAAAATCATTTGTTCTCCTTATGTGAACCCAGCAATTTTTAGAATTTCACCGAATCAATTGCGGAACGAAAAAAGAATTCAAATTCTACCAAAAAAATACCTTGACAACCGGGCATTAAAAAAAAGAAGCCCTGTAATCTGAAGCTTCGAAAAAAGCCCGGCCTTTTCTCCACAAATGAAATTCTGATTTCTCTTGCATGAAAGACTGTTATTCACTTTCGTTAATCTACCAGTCCCAGAACCAGAGCCACCGGCCACGGCCCCGCGGCTCGCACGTGACCAAACATCGGTAAATCCTGCAGATAACCACGCTGACCCTCCCAAATGAACCGAGTGCACCGAACAGCCTCAGCCCCAGACCAGCCCAAACATATTTCATTGAGCAAAAATACCATCTACATACGAGCTTTGGCTGCAAGTGGCTGTATAGATTCGGGACCAGGTGCAAAAAAGATCACTTGACTGCTTCAACGAGCTTTTGAGAGCCCACATCCCAAACATTGAAAAAAAAGCACCAAACAGCAAAGTTCCCCGCGGGCGCACCTCCTATTTTGCACTCTACAGAAATGTCGGAAATGGACTTTTCCACCACGATTTTGACTTCCAAGTCTCCTGAGGATGTGGCGAACTTTCTCCCCCACTCCTTGCAATTGAGCTCCAGGCTCATTGAGAAAAGCTTGATGGTATGGTTTTCCAACTATGCAGCTATGATTACCAGGTACAACCAGGATTTGAATACATTGGTTGCCAACGGGCGCAGTTTTTTCAGCGGCTCGGGCGGCGAGTTTGGATCGCTCGACAAGATATGGAACTGCGTGGCGTCCTCGGTTATGTCGCAAGTCGAGGTAAACGAGACCTTGATCAAGGTGATTAGAAAGGACATTTTGGCACAGTTTAGCTCCGCTTTCCACGAAGACTTCAAGTACTCTGAGTTGTTGGTCAACTCGAACGAGCTTTTGGAGATGAAAAACCATTTGGGCGATGACAACGGCGCCTATAATTGGAATGTCAAGGCGCCGGCCATTCTCAACAACTTCGAAAACTACAAGAAGTTTGAGAAGGATTTAATATTCAACGCGTTCATCTCGTATTTGAATACTCTCAACTCCAAGACTTCCAACCTAGTTCACAAGAATGAGAATGCCGTGAACTTCATCTTAAAAGAATATCATCTTGACAGCGAGATGCGGCTCTACACAGACTACATGATCAACGCAGACGTCCCAGAAGCCGAGAGCAAAGCTGCTCCCCCTACTAACATTCCGCCTCCTAGACCTCAGCCCAAACACAAGCCATCAGTAGCCTCTTCCAACCTGGAATCTGCCGCCGGTACGACTCCCGTGGCGGAGAAAAGAAAGTCGAAGTTGCGCCTGAAGATGGGCTCGATACTCGGCAGAAAAAAGAAACACACGTCTTTGAGCCACGCGGAAACCATCCCCGAGGACGCTCTGGCCGTCTCTAGGCCCTCGAAACTGGAGACCCACGTTTCCCATGGCGATTCCAGGAACTCTGTGCAAGAACTCTATTCTAATACAGTGCCCCAACGTCATTCTTTGTCGAGAGCCCAGTCGAAGGTGACAGAGCCAGCAGAATCTGTGGCCGAGAAAGCACCGGTCAATCCCTCACCTGTTGCTCCATCAAATGGCGACACAAGCTCTTTAGCTGCCGCAACCCAAAAGACGCCTCAAAAATTCCATCCTGCTTTTGATGCGGCTCCTTTGCAACCATCTCAGCCAGCGCTGCGTATGAATAATGAAGGCGTTAGCTCTGTCGAAGACTTTACTCCACCAGCTCTCGTTGAAGAGAACGATGAAGAGACTGACGACGAAGGTGCCAACTTTGTCAAGTACTCCTCCTCGGAAGAGGAGAGCGATGTTCCGATCGACAAAAACGGAAGGCGTGAGTCCCTACTCAACGCGCATGACTTGGGCCAGCCTCCAAAGGTCGAGACTGACTCAGACGTGCGCTCCAGAAACACGTCCTCTGGTAAGTACAGTTTCGAGTACGGCGATGAGTCCAAGTCCATCTCAACTCCTCAGCACACTCCCGTTATGCCAGCCTCACCTGAATTTTCTGCTGATCGCCGTGTACCCGCAATTCCGGAGAAACCTTTCGATGAGTCAAAACCAGTTAGAATTTCCAACGTGATGCCTGTGATAGCGCCAGGCCATACCAAGGGCGACTTCCAGTCTGCAACTGTGACACGTGCGCCACCACCGCCTCCTTCTAGAAAAGCGCATCCTACGCAACACGATATACGGAGAGACTCGTTGCAGAATCTTCACAGCTCGCGCGACTCTTTTGTCATGCCGAATGCTGGAGATCGGAAGTCTCTTGTGAGTCAAACGACCGGAAACTCATTGATGAGGCAAGATCAATTCAAGCATTTCGGTGCTTCGGAAGCATCCATTAGAGAGGGGTTGAACACTTCCATTGCAGAAATCCTCAATGCAACTTTCAAGGACGGTAAAGTCACCAAAGCGCAAGTTTTTGGTGAAGTTGCGTTCAATTACAATTCCAGCGAACCATTGGACTCCCTTACAGTGAATATTCCGACTCAATTCTCTAAGTTTTTATTGAACGACGAGTTGATGACTAAACATGGAAGCGAGGAATACTCTCTCAACTTAGCGCTTATTGCCGGTAAAACTTTGGGAGGAATCAAATATCTGCTTGATCTGAACTTAGATCGTGTTCCTGTTTTGATTAAACAGATATGGAAGTTTGAGCCGAATCAGGCTAGTTTAATCATCAAGCTATCCTTGAACGCGGCATACAGCAAACGAATCAAGCTTGAAAATTTTACGATCTCCGCGGCCTTGGATAACTCCGTTCTGTCCATCTCTGCTTTGTCGAAACCAGAAGGATCGTTCAACAAGGACTTGAATAGAATCACGTGGAGGTATGTAGAGCCTTTGCAACTTGACGCGTCTTCCCCCGAGATTAAGTTAATTGCTAGGATCATGACCACCGGTCTCGCCCTGGAGTCGGCTTCTGGAACGAGATTGAGATTCACTATTAGCGAGGATGCTATTCCAAACGTGAAGATTTTCGATTCTTCACACCAACCTGTTCCAAGCATAGCAAGTCTATCGAGCGGGAATTACAGCTCCCACATCTAGGATTTGTCCGTGAAGACTTTTCAGATATAAACTTTTGTATGTAAAATTATAAAATTGCGCCTGGCGTATTACTCTGGAGCGTCTAAAGCCACTTGGAATGCTTGATGTCCTTCTTGAGCCTGTAGACAACAACAATGATCGCAACAATTCCTATAATCAACGGTATCAAGACCCACCTTATAATAGTGCCGAGGTATTCAAAGTCAGCAGACCTGGTGTCAAGGTTCTGATATTGTCCCTTAATCTCTCGGTGATTGTCCATCAAAAGGTCAACCTTGCCAGAAACATCTTGCACCTCCAACCGGTGTTTCCTGACTTCTTCAATGATTCCCTGATTGAGCACACGTACGGCCTTGGTCATCTCCCTATAGTGAGAAGTCAACAAGGATTCGAAGTGTTTGTGAGTTGTCATCAATTCCCCAAGCACCGACAGCTGCTGACTTTGGATCTGCTTTATCCCTTCAATGGCCACAGATAAATCATTGATCTTGGTGAAATCGAAGGAATTGACTGTGTGTTCTATCGTCATCAACTTGGAGGTTATTTCAGACAACGAACCTTCCAACTTATCGAGATTCTGTACAGGAGGAGCTGTCTGTCCTCTATTTGACATCATTTTCTCCATTAGAGATGGCGCTTTTTGCAACGGTTTACTTGTGCGTTGGGATGATGACATTTGTGTTTTGGTCACAATCTTGGGTGCGGGGCCATCTGCAACGCCGTGGTCGTCAATGGCATCTTCGGATAGTCTGTCGTAGATATCCATTTTCAACACCTCCCAATACTCTCTTGAAACAGGGTTGGTGGACGCAGAAACACCCAAGCGAAGATCAGAACCAATTTTGCCAAACGATAATGCATCAGTGCTGAAGCATAAGTTATTGTCGATTTGCACCTTGAACCAATTTCTTGATGCCGAGTAAGACACACGCATTGTGAAAGGCACCATAGAGTCCAAGTAGTTGAATCTACACCCACCAAGCGCGTTTGTTTCGGCATTGTTGATGCTTTTAGAGCCGTCATTGGCAAAAATTTTGAGGCCTCTGTAGTCCAAGTTGTTCATCAAGAATTGTAATCCATCAAATTTCAGCGGACCGCCAAAATTCAATGTATCATCTGGGACCAGGCCGTCAAGAAGCCAGAAAGACAAGCCGTTGGTCTCGAAAAAAGAATGGTCATCTACGTCTTCCTGTTCCGAATTCCTGAACACCAATTCAACAGTCCATTCATTTTTGGAATTGGCCAATGGATGACGAGACCAAACTGATCCCTTCCCGTCCTCTACCACTAATCGTCCAGCTTCTAGGTTCATGGAGCCCCTTACATCCCAGTCTGCATATATATCAGAAATCTGGTCGACTTTAAGCAAGTTGGGAAGAGAATGTCTGCTTGGGAAGTCGGTATCTTGCTCATTGTTCACTAGCCGGGCCTCGGGAAGAATTGCCAAAACCGGCGCGATGGAAACCACAAGCTTAATTAATTGCCCGAGAACTATCATGAAGTACCAGCGATCTGTCAATTGCACCAGGCAAGTCGTATTTATGGCAGACAAAGAAGGTGATCTTAGACTGAGAGATATGTCTGGATCCGTACACCAAGTGCTACTTGCTACGGCCGTTGCAGATCATAAATAACGACCAAATGACTGCTTCTTCAAAACATATATTTCAGCATATGAGATATATATACATAGACGCGTTCATCGTCAAGACTCATGCGCTTTCGGATCAAAAGACGCATCCAAATGGACTAATGCTCATTTATCCTATGACGTATTAGGCGGGCTGACGCGTTGCTCGCAGTCACGTGAGAGTTGGCACAGCCGAATAGCCACGTCTCCACAAGCACATCTATGAATGCTTCTATAAGGCAGGCTCGACCCTTCCATTAGCCCTGGTTTTTTCTTCCGATATTCCTGCGGATCTTCCATATACCACCAAGTTTCTGCATCTGGTCCGTGCTCACATACGGCACATTGCTAAACTCACCTGACAACCCGTTCGTAAATTCTACCGGCGGAATCTCACCCTCGCCTCTGGCAAGGACCACTGAGTGGCCGTTCTGTTTTGCGTGTATAATTTTTTCGGAGACATAGTCTTCGTCTCGTAGGTGAATGTTAAATGTACGCTCTCTATTCTCCACCAGATGCACCATGCACAATCCAACATACGAGTAATCAAGCCCAGTGAGTTTAGACCCCGATAAATAAAAGTTTTTTGGGACTGATGGCAAATTTTTGACAGTGAATATCCCCACAATGGTAGCCTCGATGAGGGAAAAGGCGTCTTGTTTTGATATGTCCTCATCGGCCTCGATATTGAGCACACTGATGGCGGATACGTGGTCAAAAGAAAACTTCACAGGCGCGATATGCAAAAGTGGCCTCACGAAGTCAAAATCCCGACGGGTTGTTTGATGAAAGTATAGGAGCTTGTTTCGGAGCAAAAGCTCCTGCTTAGTGAACGCCCGTGCCCTCCGCACACCTCTTACAATAGTCGTGTCTTTGATGTGAAACCCCGATAACACGTCATAGTCCGGGTGGTCGGTTTCTTCAAATGCGTCTGGCTCGAACTTATCTAGAGATAAAGCGTCGTTGTGTGTGAGATACACCATTTTCTTGGGCTTCAAGGTGCGGCTGAATTCCATGAGAAGCTCTTTTCCGTACCCTTTTATCCAAGACGGAAATCTGACCACGAGTGGGATTCCCTTGGGCTCCAAATTTGTGGCATAATGCTGAAGTAGCTCATCGCATGATCTTAGGTAAAGCTCGGGTTTATCTGTGAAGGACGAGAACCCGTAGTAACGATGGGTATGGTCTTCGGTAAGATCGTCTTCGCCCCAGAAAAAAAACTCCCCGAAAACAGGCTTCCTCAAAACTCGCAATGAGAGACATCCTGGATTGTTGCCATCAATGCTGCTGGGATCGAGATCAAGATACGCCACGGGCCGTTTTCCATAGACCATCGTGCTATTCATGAGGGCCTTGCAAAAGGTTCTTTTTCCACTATTGGGCACTCCAAAGACCACGACTCTTTCCATTTGGCGACACGCACTGTCCAAAACTCGCAACGTTTTTTCATCGAAGTAGTTGGTGCTACAGGCGTCTTCGCCCTTCTGCACAAACTCGAAGGTGTGTCCCAATTCCAACCGCTTGTAAAGTTTTGCCAACCGAGGCATGTAGAATCCCAAATTGTCAATTCCAACAGCCCAATTGCTTAACTCAATAACAGTGGCATGCTTGGGGAATATGGGATCTATTTCCGGGCCTTCAAACAGAGGCTCGGTGTCATTCGGAACGGCGATAGTTGGAAGAGACTCTGCGGAGCTTGTGACGATGGGATAAAGCTTCCCACACAGAAGTTGGTGAGCATTGTTAATTATGCATAGGCCACGATGAACTTTGAGCTGATACAACCCTCGGGCGACTATATATTCTGACGGATGAAGGCCCAAAAATACTGACGACGGAGTGAAGACGGAATTATCAATAGAGAACTTGAAACTGGATGCCTCAACAGGTCCCGCTAGAAGCTGCTCAACGGGATGAGGGTAACAATAATCTTGAATGTTGGGCTGTCTTCCTAGAGACGCAAAGGCACTCATATCATCCAGCCTAATTTAATGCTTGTAGGCCTAGAGAATGCCTATGCTGGTCATGTGACTTGTGAGCTGCGACTTGTGAGATGGGAACGCGGTCGATCACGAGTTTCTTGCCGGGGCACGACTTAGCATGCTTCGTATAACTCGACAAATTTTGGATTGCCAATTCACGAGGCTATCAACGGCTGTGGCAAGACAAGAGAAGTATTTTTGATTTTGAACAATTTTCTCCGACCGCGAAAGTCCGATGAATATGATGGCGCATCGGAACGACTTTAACGCCGACCATACTTTCTACTGTAGGCTGGATGAAGAATTCATTCTTCATTCATACAATTTGAACTAGTTCACCACAGCCCTCGGTTTTCAAAAGTCTTAACCCAAAAATAGATTTATTCTGTTTTACTGCTTGCTTACTGCTTGCTTACTGAGAGCTACGCAGAGCCACGAACACGTAACGCTGGGTGCTCTCATAGATAGTGCATTGATAATATTTCGTAACGGCAAGCATAGCGAGAAATATAATGAGTACTGCTATTTGCTGATGATAGCTTGCAAGACTTTTGCGGCCTTGACGACTGTTTCATCTGTGTATCTTCTCCCAGTCAATTGAAGTGCCACTGGAGCACCCAAAAAATCTTCCGGACTAGTGTAAAGTCCGTATTCATATTCTTCAACGTCATTCCGAGCAACGTATGTGGTATCCTTTGCATCCAACTCGGAGTCCACATGAATGCCCGTTGGAAAAATCACATTGGGGAAATCAAGCATATTCCAGAGATTGGTATATCCCCAATAGTGGATAGTTTCTGGCTTTGATGCCACCGAGACGTACGTCGGTGACAAGATAAAGTCAATGCCTTGGTCATTCATCTGCATCAAGTACTGGTTCCTGTTTTTGTCTCTGATGTAGCAAAGCTTCTGCACATCGAGACCAGAAAGCCCGGCATCCCCACAGCCAAAAGAAAACGTCTTAGCCGTTAATGGCAAAAGAGGTTCACCAGATACAGCAAGTTGTTTTTTCTGTGTGTGGTTTCCATCGTAGTTGTATCCTGCGTACGTTGCCTCCACGATTTCCTTGACATTGATGTTGTCCCATTCAACAACACTCACGCCGGCGTCAACAAGCTTCTTAGCCGCGGTTTTCAAGCCCCTGATGATTGGCGGCGTCGGCTTTACATAGCCATCATCGTAGATTATAGCGATTTTCAATGTTTGGGGCTTGGGCTCTGGAGCATCTCTCCAGGGAATCGGGAGCACCTCAGCGTCCGTTTTCCACGGCTCCTTGTCGATGATGGCCTTCATGAAAAGATCCAAATCATCTGCGCTTCGGGCTAGCGGACCTAAAACTGGAAACACTAGCTCTTGAACCTGGTCAACATATCCACAAGAAGTGTGTTTTAAAGAGAGACGCTTTGACGAAGGACGGAGACCCCAAACGCCACAGAATGCTGCAGGAGCCCTTACTGATCCCCCAATATCACTACCCAATCCAAAAACACTGCCTTTCATAGCAGCAATGGCACCCTCTCCACTAGAAGACCCGCCCGGAGTTAGCTTCGTGTTCCACGGGTTTCTGGTTTTTCCCGTGATGTTGTTGTTGGAACACAAATGCATCATCGTTTGAGGCTCTGAGGTTCTCACATAAAGAATTGCGCCTTGATCATACAAATTCTGCACACTAATAGAGGTTTCAGACGACACGTGGTCCAACCAACCCACAAAACTGGAGTGCGTGACCTTCCCCTTGATGTCTAGATGTTCTTTCACAGAAACCGGCAAACCGTGCAAGACACCTACTACTTTTCCGTTCTTGGTAAAGTATTCGTCAAGGTCTTTTGCTCTTTGCAAGCTTTCGTCCAAGAAAAGCTCCATGGCACAGTTCGTCAATTGATGGGCAATAACAGCTCTCTTGGCGTAGGCTTCAAACGCTTGCACAGAAGATATTTCTCCAGCGGCAATCTTTTTGGCAAGAACGGTGCCCTCGAGCTCGGTGATTTCTTTTTCCTCAGTCAGCAAGAATTTTTCACCAAACTCAATTGCATTGATACCGCTCTCTAGGACATCATCCAGCGGCAATTCAGAATCAGCAATGTTATATGGGCCCTTGACCTCTGCCGAGAGCTTCTGACAGTAGGCAGTAATTTTTGTTTTCCAGTTTTCGAACTTTGCTGGATCAGTAGTGTCGTTTGAATCTCCAAAAAGCATGATTTCCAAATTGGTTTCTTTGGGTAACGATTGCTAGCTTGATGTGTTGCGCGAGCTAATATTGACGGGCCGATAGTGAACGAGAAAAAAAATATAATTGAGGGAAAAACGAGCTCATATTTTTAATATATGGGTGAATCCAGGTACTTTGTAAGTGAAGTAGCATTATTCCCAATACGTAAGGTGAACCCGGTCTGTGTGCGGTGATAACAATGACACGTGACTCCGCATGTCTCAGCGCTTATCTTTATATACGATCTTGTTCTCTTGTATGAGAACCAATCTTGAATGTTTTGGGGCTCAGATCTAGATCTCCAAGTAAATTCTAATAAATATTGATACTTGTTAACCTCATAATTTTTTATATTTCATTCAGGAAACGACTTGGGACATATCTTATCCTCGGCCCATTTCAATTGTGCGTGCGTATCAATTGGGATGTGCTTTTTATCACGTCGCCTGATATTTACTTATCATAATTACTGCATATATAGATACCAGACTATTTGATTTTAATTAATAGATTGGAAGTATATTGTGCTCGTAGCTCACCTAGTGGCCGGCTTCGAAAAATGCGATACCTTTTTAGGAAACTCTAGCAGGTAGAATTAAGCGCGTCGCATTAACTTGAAGTGCATGATAAGGATGGCCCTCGCATGTGGCTAAGATAGAGGTTTAAAGCAACTCTAAAGAAATATTTAGTAACAAAAATAATTCAACTTCACATTATATGTCTTTGTTCTGAATAAGTCAGCCTTACCTGAAACGCGTCACAATTTCCTCCCAATCCCCTTGTCTTTCCGAAGACCCACGTCAATGCACTCGTAAATTCTGGCAATTTATTGTCTGTAAGTACCGCTACACTTAAGCATACTCTCATATCTTATCAAAGTTATTTCCTGATTTGGCTTTCCGATACCTGGACTGTCTATCATATGAAGGCTTATCGCAATAATCTATAGCGACCGTTGCCTAAAGCGTATGAAAGTAAACGGTTTTTTCTGTGCCTCTTGCACATATCGATTGTCTTATCTCAATAAAGATACTGAGATAAGGACTCAAATTTTTTGTTATGTAATGGTCATGTGTACATACTATCTTGACTGACTACATAAAGATACCGCTGCGACTGGAACTTGAGGTTATTTTCAAGGAAATATTCATTTTCAACGGGATTTGGAGCAAACAAACATGACAATTGACTACTCAACCGTACCAGGCACAGCGCATCTCGTTGATATTGACGAGAAAAGCAAAGAGATCGTCTTGATTCCAACACCATCAGATGATCCTAACGATCCCTTAAATTGGTCAAAGTCACGGAAAAACCTTCACATGTTCTGTGTTGTGTTATACGTGTTCGCCACGGGTATACCTGGCACATGCATCTATTCAATTCTTACAGACATTGCTGCTGCTGATGATATTGATATCTCTGTCGCTGATCTAAACGCAGGCACAGGATATGCGTTTTTGTTTTTGGGTTTAGGGTGCCTAATTTCACAGCCATTGGCAATGCAATACGGAAAAAGACCAGTTTATCTCTTCTCGACTTTATCATGTGCTTTGTTGAACTTGTGGCAGCCATATATAAAAACTAATGGAGTGTGGATTATTTCAAAAATCTTGGCTGGAACTGTTACTGCTCCTATAGAAGCTTTGCCTGAAGCCACCATTTCCGATATGTTCTTTGAGCACGAAAGAGCCACGTATATGGGCATATACGCTTGTGCATTATTCGGCTCAAATTATATTGCCCCGTTGGTGGCTGGATTCATCAATGAGAATTCTCAAAACTTGGAAGTCGGTGGATGGAGATGGGTCATTTTCTGGTCGGTCATCTTTTGCGCAATAAGCTTTGTCTTTCTCTTTTTTTTCATGGAGGAAACAAACTACGAAAGAAAATTGAGAGTCAAAAAAGGTATTGATGGTCAGTTTTTGTCCGTCATTACTAGCCATGGAACAATAAACCATACCAAAGGCGGAGAGAAGCAAGTTGTTTCGGTTCAAGTAGCAACGGAAAACGCCTCAGAAGATGAAATTGATAGCGAGAATCACGAGAATACCCTTGGAAACCTTTCTGAGTTTGTGGATGCAAATGAATCAGTAAATTATGCTCCACCAAAAACATTCGCTCAAAGATTATCATTGACTTCCGGAGTAAAATCCAAGTTTCTACTTTGGGAATACTCAAAAACCCCTTTCATAATGTGCCAGTTCCCTGTTGTGTTATGGTCCGGGTTTCTCTATGGAGCATCTCTTTTTTGGTACACTGTTTTGAACGCTACAGAAGCATTGGTTCTTAGTTCTTCGCCTTACAATTTTTCGAGTTCAATGACGGGTTTGGCATACCTTTCGCCTTGTATCTTTGTTGTGCTTATTTACTTCTACGCAGGCTGGACTACTGATTATTTAAAGATCAAAATTGCCAAGAGGAGAGGGGGACTCTCTCAAGCAGAAGATAGATTATGGGCACTCTCGGTATATGCTATCTTGGGTCCGTGTGCATTAATTTTATGGGGCGTTGGTGCATATCATGGAATCCACTGGTTTGGTGTTGTCTGCGGCCTTGGCCTTATGGCTGGTTTGTGTATCATTGGATGTGTGAACTCGGTGACATACGTGATTGATTGTTATCACGAAGTATCCTGTGAGGCAATGGCCACAGTCATTGTGATTAGGAACACCATGAGTTTTGCCATGAGTTACGGTATAACCCCATGGATTGAGAACGAGGGCTTGCAAAACACTTTCATTGCAGCGGCATTCATTTGTTTATTTTGCATTGGAACTTTTGTCGTCATGTTGAAGACAGGGTATTACTGGAGAGACAAGACAAAGCATAAATACTGGAGGCTTATTGAACATAGAAGAAGCTTGGGTATGAGCCACTGATTTTTTCTATATATAACTTTTTATATATAACTTTTACCTTTCAATATTGCAGAATAATGACAATGCCATACTTATTAGCTTGTTTTGAAATATATAAAAACAAATTTTGATAAACTTAAGAATTTTTTTTGAATGAGCCAAAACCAAAAATAACATCTAGAGTCTTTCTCCATGGAGTGCTTGTATTAGGATTGTGAGGTTCTGGTGTCAGTAGTCCTTTGATTGTCGAGTTCCATTATCATGTGCAATCACTACTTCAAGCTAACTGATATGACGAAACAAAAGTATCGCAGTGGGACAAATGAGAAATTTTTTATAAGCAAAAGAGGCCACTTCTATGGGCCTATTCTATACTGACTAAGCTGGTCCTCAGTAAATCATAATTAAGAAACTCTCATTTTAGGCGTTTGTCTCTTCATCTCGTGATGTGTTTTAAAAATAGAAACCGAATTACTAAATCAAGCAATCAAGCCATCTTTACTGAGAATATGTGTCAGGCTTTGGATTTAAATTTTAAACGGACGCACACTAAAAATTCAGCTAAAACACAAGTGAAGATTATTCAAGTAATCTGGGTACAGACATCAAACAGCTACTATATGCTAAGAACTTAAAGATCAGCAGCCCCTAATTAGCTCCTTCAGTATTGATTCATAAATTCAACTTCATTCGAAAAACTTCAAGAAAATCCGGATTAATATATGCAGTATAGATAATTGCATCTTGAAAACAGAGTCTTCTTATATTAGTTATTTTTTTATTTTTTATGCTCCGAATCTGCAATTTTAGCGAGAATTTATGATATTTCAGTTCGACGTGTTTTGTTTTCGATGAACTGTGAGGATTGAGATTGCAAATTTCTTCCTCATTCGCAGCCACAAAAAAAGATTAGGGAGCTGTGAAACTGACACAAATTGCTTTGTCTTTCTACGAATAGGAAACTTTCACCTTTATCTTGCAACACCCGCTAGTTACACATTTGCTCAACATTCTATTAGCCATGCTGGAGTCAGAGCAAGGAGAAGTCTACACAGTGTTTAAAACCCGAAAGATTCTTTTCATATTTATCGCCACGTTATGTGGCTCCTTGGGCCCTCTTGCTGCAAACATTTTCTTGCCATCAATTGAGGTATTTCAGCATGTTTTCCATACGTCAAAACAAGCCATCAATGGAACAATTTCAATGTTTATGTTCGTGATTGCGTTTGCGCCTTTGTTCTTATCTCTATGGTCAGACAACTACGGTAGAAGGCCATTATTACTATCCTCGCTAAGTGTTTATTTGATAGCAAACATATTGATACTGACCTTGCCGCCAAACATTATTGCTTTCTATATTTTCAGAGCTTTTCAGGGATTCGGAGCTTCAAATCTCGCCGTTGGGGTTGGAGTAATCGCAGATATTTCTGAGCCAAAAAACAGGGCGAAGGCCATATCATACTACATGATAGGGCCGCAAATGGGGCCTGTGTTTGGTCCCATGCTTGGAATGGTCGGTGCCAGATTTTCATGGAGATACAATTTTATTATCTTGAGTATTTTTGGTGGAATATCTTTGATTCTTGTTTTTTTCTTTCTCCCAGAAACCTTGAGAACTATTGTCGGTAATGGCTCAGACTCGAGCCAAAAAATCATTGTTCCTTTTTCTTCGAGGAAAGCGAATGACTTGCAAGCAATCTTGAATAAGCCAAAACGCCCCGGCATCATGCTTTATCTCAGGCTTTGCATAAATCGCCCTGTTCTTCTCTGTGCTGTGAGTGGTGGACTAGCATTTTCGTGCTTCTATGCTGTAACTGTTAGTTTTTCTGAGGCACTTACTAATGTTTATGGCTTTGATGTTCTCCATGTATGCTTGGCTTACATTGCGCCTGGAGTAGCCTTAGTATTGGGCTCAATAATCTTTGGCATTTTGTCTGATTTGTTGCGAAAGCAAGATACCCTGAAATATGGAATCGAGTCACGGTTCAAGCTACAAATCGCCTGTTTGCTTCCTTTTCTTGGTGCAGTAATTTCCTTTGGGTGGGTAGTTCAAAGTAGTGGTCATTTTGCTTACGTGATATTGTTGACATTTTTAGTGGCATTTCTTGTGTCCGGGATACTCATCACAAACACTACCTACTTGAGTGAGCTTTCACGCAATCAGCCAGCTTCATATGTCGCGTTTGGTAATCTTATACGAAATATGGGTGCTGCTGTTTTTGTTGCTTGCGTTAACCCAATGACAAACAAAGTGGGGTATGGATGGGGCTTTACCATCTATGCACTGACATGTTCAGTGAGCTTCATCTTCTCAATTCTTGTCTTAATGTTTGGGTCTCATTGGCGTGAGGCTTTAAATCGTGATACAGAATCAGTTTCAGAAAAGGATTTCCAGTCAGCATCTTGAGGCTTTAAATGGCTGCATCTGAAAAAAATTGAGCACGTATATATTGAGGCTAATGATCAAAACGAAAGTCTAGTCTTTTGTTTCCCTGGTCTTCGGAATACTTTACGTAATTTTCTTGTTCTTGAAGAGACAAGGAGTTCCAGATTTTATCTCTACTTCTGTTTCTCCATATGTAATATCCCTTGGTTAAAAGAAGACATGGAATACAGATAGCCGTCAAAATGAAGAGATTTTTGTTACCTCTGTGGTATAGAGGTTTGTCGTCCTCCCTGTAGATGTTGTTGGCCACAATGTTGCCAAGCTGAACAAATACATTGTATAGAGCTGAGCAGATTGACCTACTTCGAATTGAATTTGAGTTTCTCGAGACCCATCCAACACAAATTGCATGAACATATGGAGCAGCCAAAACCATGGATACTAAAGCCCAAGTCGGCCATGCTTGGTGCATACTTCCAGGCCACCATCTCAAAGCTGCCATGAATGGAAGTGTGAAAATTGGCAATGAAAGACAAGTCAATGTTCTTTCATTCACCAGTTCTGAAAACCATGTAATTCCAATCAAGAGCAAAATGTGGATCATGTTTTGGGGAATATTCAACAAATTAACATCAAAAGTTGAAAATCCAAGCAGCAAGGTCAAAGTCATGTAAGGCTGCACAGTAGCCATTGGAATGTATACAAGAAACCCAATGATGTAGATTGGCCAAAGGTCATAATCTGAAAATGCGCTCCAAATCATTTTAACGGATAAAGCTTGTCTGTTGTTCATATCTCCTTTAGATGGATCATCTCTCAATACTCTATTGACCACGATTTTTTCTTCTCTTTCGGTAAACCAACCATTGGGGTTGAATGTGCTCTTTGTTTCGACAGCGGAAGGGACCATGCTATGAAATCCCCATAGGCCGATGAAGAAAGTTGCAACTCCCTCCACAATAAAAAGCCATCTCCAACCAGCCATATCACGAATTCCACGCATTCTGAGAAGACCGAATGCAAGAAGAGAAGTACATATCTGGGTGGCCGAATAAGCAGTCCAGAAGAATGAGAGGCAAATTGGTAGTTCCTTCGACTTATAAAAGTAGGAAATCCACAACACAAGATCAGCTATAAAGCCCCCTTCTAAAGCTCCAATAAGAACTCTTGTGATGTAGAATCCCGTTTTGTTCTTCATGGCAGCCTGTGAAATGGCAACTATGCTCCAGCATAGAATTTGAATAGGAATAAACCTGTCTGGTCCAATTGCTTTTGAAATAAGCTGGGAAGGGATTTCAGCTGGTAGGAAAGAAGCAAGAAATAAGTTATTTCCCAAATTATAGTCGTCAGTCGTTAGACCTAAATCATCTAAGAGATTGTCAGCCACCGCTTGAGCTAAATTCCCCCTATCAATCTGCAATGCAAAAAAAAGAACACAGCTAGTAAAAGTAACTCTCCAATTAAGCTTTCTGATAACTGTCTTTTCTTCTTTCTGGGTCCACTCAAAGTCCGGATCAAAAGCACTTCGGCACTCATACTCTCTTTTCTCGTAAATGCTTTTGTAGTGCTCGGCTACCACCGGGTCACTAAATGGGTTTGTCAGAAGTTTAAGCAGCTCATTGTCCGATTCTGAGATAGAGCACTCCGCAACATCAAATAGATCACTCTTCTTCGGCAATTGTCCTGAGCCACGCATGGCAGTGTTCTGTGATAAGCCAACAAATCCCATGATGAGTTTATAATTGTAGATAAATGAAATACACATATATACAATTACATTTATATATAGCTAGAGTTGAAGTCTCATGAATTTGAGTTGCGTATCCTGTTATGACATTGCATAATCAGCTGTGTTAATTGCGCGGTTTGATTACAAGGAATACGGACGCGTGTTTAACTGTCGCAGCCGCACTATATCGGGTCAAATAACAAAATTTTGGCTATATCGATTACCTTCTTCCAAAAATAGTTTTTGTTTAATTACCTGGAAAAAAAAATATATATATTTTTTCAATTCGGACATCCTTTTTTCTGGTTGTGGCAATTGAAGTTGTGGTGATTGGAGCTGTGGTAATTGGAGTTGTGGTGATTGGAGTTGTGGTGATTGGAGTTGTGGCGCGCGGTGACGATTGCGCTATCATGAGCCACAAATAATTACTCGCAATTCGGGTTTTCAAATTGTGCACATCATATAAACTTGACTCGGGAAAAAAGCCGAAGAAATACAAATTTGATTACAGCGAAGTCCGTCTCGGGCAGAAAGACCTAGCCGCAAAACTTGAAAGAACATTGGGCAGAAACTTTGAATGGGCCATCTTTGTCACAAGACCATACCATTATTCGAACCAGCACTTTGAAGTGCTTTTAAATACCTGCTCCTCATAAAAGAGTTCTTGATTTTATTGCTAATATTTGAAAACAAACACGAGCTCTTCTCGTTTACTTTTCATTGAATATCTGGAAAGCCTTCATTTACTGAGATATCTCTCAGGGCTATAAGAGTCATTCTGGCATGTACATTTATCCAGCAGCTTATCCCTTTTTGCATTTATTAAACAAAGAAAAACTGTACATAAATTTGGCGTTTCGTAAATTTCTTCGGGCTTCAATATTGTGAAATTGACATAGAAAAGAGTTATGTCACTCATGACAGAGCTGCGGTCATGAGTCCCAAAATCGCACGCTCTATGAACTGTAGAGATATGGGCCGCTTGATTAATAAGTACAGCGCATTTAATGCATAGACTTCAGTGATGTAATAGAGTGACATATTCATATCAGCATCTAGCCTGGGTGCATCCTGAGAGCTATCACTCTTTAAGGGCTGTTATCAGACAGGCTCTTACCATGTCTCAAATATTTTCTCAGTCCCTTAGTGGATAATTCGCTAGTAATGCCGGAGGGGTGGGACTGGATGACAAAATGACATCACAAATCGCCAAAGAGGAACTTGTGTATATTAAAACATCAAATTCTCACTACCGGAAATTTCTGGGTGTCTGAAATGGCAGGCACAATTTTCGCTTTGCTCTCAATACAGTTTGCATTCGCCGCAATCACAGACGGAATTAATGTACGCTTCGACAGAAACCTCGCTTGAATTGCACTTTTGATAAGGCGTGTCGCTTATATCTTAAAATTGCTCTTTTTGAAAATCTTTTTTATTTGAAACTCACTTATATTCGAAAGTCGGACGCTAAACTTTTCTAAATCATATTTTGAATCATTTATGTCACGTGAAGATACTGAATGCAGGACTGGTGGTGAGTCGACCAGGCTGAGGCGAAGAATTCTCATCCACCACAAAGGACTAAGTGCTCTTTTCTGGTCACGGTTACCGGGGGTTTATTTAAAGACACAGGTAGCCTTTTTCAAAAAAAAACATCTGATTGAAGGATCAAGACTTTATATTACTATGTGTTTGACGTAATGCAAAATAAATTGCTTTACTGAAAATTATGCATGAGAACGCTTCACTGGTTAAGACCGCGATAAATGAAGGAAACGTGATCAAAGAACCTCTCACTTCGGTTATGAGATCATATCCGTTCTAGAAGCGCATGTTATTATTGTCAGCAGATATGGTTTTTTTTGCGCTTCGCGGCGCTAGACTCCGAAAACGGCCCAGGATGGTGCGGAATTAAGTTACCGAAAAAATGCGCGCGGCTAATACCCCATTTGGGCGATGCGCTCATTGGGGAAGCTCAGCTTATCAACAGTCTTCACCTATATAAGTAAGACTGAACACGCATCTTCTCTTCAAACCCCAAAAAAGATGTCACCTGCCCCCAAAATTACCGACAAATCAGACCCTAAACCACAGAACTTATCCGAAAGGGGCTCGCACAATATCGCAAGGGGCATGCCCCATCCTTACCCACTTCCTAAATTCGATGACAAGTACGAGGAGCGCAAATGGGCAAAACAACATATGGCCGGAGCTTTCCGTGTTTTCGCAAGAAAGGGATATACTGAGGGCACTGCTGGACATATTTCTTTGAGAGACCCGGTTGATCCAGACACTTTTTGGATCAACCCCTTGGCAAAGCATTTCGGCTTGATCAAGGCTAGTGATTTGGTACACTGTGACGAAGCAGGAAATGTGTTGGCCGATGGCCCACAAACTGCCATTAATGCAGCTGGCTTTGCGATTCACTCGGCTGTACACAAGGCGAGACCAGACGTGATTTCCGCGTGCCACACGCACTCCACATACGGCAAAGCCTTCTCTGCTTTAGGAAGACCTTTGGATATGATCAGCCAAGACGTTTGTACGTTCTACAGAAGCCATAGCGTGTATACTGATTTTGGTGGAGTAGCCATTGATGAGGAAGAAGGTATTGCCATCGCGAGTGCTCTTGGAGATGGAAAGGGCGTCATTTTGCAAAACCATGGGCTCTTAACCGTGGGAGCCACCGTTGATGAGGCAGCATATCTCTTTACATTGATGGAGAAAAGTTGCGAGTGCCAATTGTTGGCAGACGCTGCGTTGAGGCCAGGAGAAAAGATGAAGTTATGTGGGGATGAAGAAGCTGCCTACACTGAGCACATGTCCGGCGACCCAGAAACACTCTATACAGAGTTTCAGCCGGACTTCGAGATGGAGCTATATCATAATAGTGACTTCTTGCAATAAGCTGGCTTTGTATTTGTGGCTTTGAAAATCTGCTTGACATCACGCAACCTGGCCTCTGTATTTGAAAGACAATAGGGAACTCACCTTTTTCGCTCGCGTCATGCCAGTTGTATTTTAAACGCGTCGAGAGAAACCGACTTTCTTGATTGGAGAATCAGTATAAAAAATATCGCAATTGCCAGCCACGCGTGAGGTACTCTGGAAAAGCTGGATTTGCTTGATGATATCGAGTGATTATATCTAAAGCCACATAGATAAGGGCTCTGAACCGCTTCTTACAATACTTTGTGTGCATGGGTGAGTGTTTGATTTAATAAGTATATCTAGAGAGTTGTGCTTGGATAAAATACAGCTCATTGATATATAGTTATACTATTGGTAGAAATCATACCTGGAATTCGGATTAGCGGCCAATTTTGTTCACAAACGACGCAACTAACTATTGTCTGTACAATTTAACAACGAACAAAAAATTCACATATCGGCGAGATTTTCTCTTGGTCATAGATTATTCTCGAGGTCTTGGTATTTCTAAATCGATATAAAAAATTTCTGCAGATTCAGCGTTTTTCATTCGAACAAACTAGTTCGAATTGGAACAGAATGTGAATTAACCTCTTCTCTCCATGTGGTTATTTGCAATTTCTAAAAGATTGGCGGGTGGTTTTAAATTTAACCTATGTATTGCGTAATTTCATTATTTCTTTTCTTCATTCTCTCTTGGCTGTTCCATGATTAACTGATATCTTAGAAAGATTTGGAACGAATGGTTTGACCATCTCTAGACGCTAGACCATGATAAGCCCCGTAGCTCTAATTTAACACACGCCATCTAACATCGCAGATCCATATTACCATACTCAGTGAGCAATGAAACTGGACCTTTTTCGGGTCCTGTACAAATCAATGACAGAAAAACTCAATCAATCTATACTTGCCAACTAGCGTATTGGCTGTTGCTCACAGCAGTGTAAACAAAACTAGGACTGGCTGCAATATCCAAGGCTTCAGACTAAATGTCCGATGCGCGTTTCACGTAGGTCAATTTTAGCAGATGGTGGGGGATGAGCACCGGTCGCCAACGAAATTATACAGGTAGAACAATCAAACAGTTCGCCATTTCCCCTCAAGGATGGCATTCCCGAGTTCTAGAATAATACCTAGGAATTTTCATCGTGGCCTGGTTCGCTCTCCTCACGCACCATCCTATAAAAATACTTGAATTCATCCTGTGAAGCCTCTGGGCCCGGATTATATTCGCGAATTGATCCTGGTGCTTCTAATTTCGCAACATTGGGGCGAGCCGGAAATTTCCAATTTATTCTTTTTGAAAATAACAGGGAGAGCGCTTCACAACACTGAGGCTGAGCATTCTTGTATATCGCATGAAACTGGAAAATTCACGAGAAAAAAAAAAACATATCAGAGATGTAGCAAATGAGCTTGATGCATGAAGATTCAGACGATAGTAGTGACCTTTGCACGTTCCTTCTTCGCTTTGAGAAAATTCTTCGGCTTTCTCAAACGTCCAGCAATCATACCCTCACACAATCTTCCTGCAGACAGTTTTCCCTCTTGTCTATCTCGGCTTATCTCATATAAATTGAGGATTTCGATATACCAGTGGGCAGAAACCGTGTCATGTGGCGAAGAAACTTTCACTTAATCTGGTGCCCCGCCTCACGCGTGTTCCGGTGATATTTTTTGGCCTCGAAAAAAGTCATGTACCCCTTGTAGCTTGAAATTCCCAAATTCATAATTCCGTGGAGTATGATGGAGCCTGTTGGTCCACAGCAAAAATCGTGTCCTTCTGATACTCACCCTTCCCCCTTGCCATATTACGTCGAGTTGTAGTCATTCATCACCCTGCATGTTCATCGTCTCTCCTTTCTTTTTTAAATTGGATTAAGGATTCGCACATCTCTCCAGATCGTGCGTTGCCCGAAACTTAGTTATTGTGGCTCGCCTGTGACACTAAGCGCATTAAACAATTATGCGATTCGGGTAACGATGGCTTGAATATTCTATCCTTCTTTCAATAGTCCAGCGAGCTTGAGACATATACTACATTAGTGTGCAGAAAATACATTCAAGAATCCCCTTAAACGGGTGTTTTGTCGAAAGAAAGTTGCTTGAATTCTGTTTCTTTTAGAACATAGTTTATGAAGTAGTAGTTCCCAACCCGAGTCTTGCATGTAATTTAATTATGAACCGTGACTCTAAAAAACATCTACGCCTAAATTATGAGCGTATTCACCCTACATACACAAATTCGCGGAGAGTATTTTGGTAAGCTGGTTGATGAAGGCCCCATTTTCTTGTACCCTAGGTGAATGTTATTGCCGAAACTAAACCAACAACTTTGCAGGCCATGACAAGCGATGATTTCTCTTGGGAGCGTGTTCAACCGCTAAATTAAGGGTAACTTAGTATCATCATGAGTCGCGAAATATGACTTACATTGGGTCAACTCCATCCACCGCGCACTAGTGAACTAGTTCAGGACTGCACGTTCCTCTTCAGAATGTAGGTGGAAAGATGATACGAAGACGGCGTTTGCTCGAAAGCCGGCACAGTTTCTCATCTATCATCAAAATCAGACCACCAGCATACTAATTCAGGAAGTACAACCCCCGAACTGAGAACCTTATAAACGTACAATGTAATTTCTTCACATTAAGGTTCAAGCCCATAAGAGAGATCATGATCCTGTATGTATAAAACAATACCTGAATTCAAGTAAATTATCGAAGAAATCGGCATATAAAATTTAAAGCGGTTCTGAATTTCGGGCCTATTCTTTTGAGCTGCATGTACAGCTCGTAATTGACCATGGGCTCAAGAAAGCATTTCCCGTGAAATTTTTTGTAAAAAATTTCTTTCACACGTCATATGAAAAAGGCTCCTAGCATTGGACAGACAGAGGGGAAAGGCAGTTTATTCCTTTATAGAAAAAGAGATATAAGAATTAGCTTTGGCCTCGAAGAATATTCTTATCTCGAGGTATTATATGCGCGTTGCCCTCTACTCAATTTTGTACACATGCCTGAAAGTTCTTTTGCTTGGCCAAGAGCAACAATAACCGGTCATAAACTTTAATTCGCGTTCTACAGCTACTGAAGTTTAAATAGCAAGGGAAATCAGACCATACGAAAGGAGCATGTATAGTCATGAAACCACATGCAAAGAATGTGACAGAAAATAGGTGGCATTTACATGGTCGCCAGATAGAGCTCAAAATGACTTCTTTATGCACCAGGCGAAAGTTTAGGCAAATCACGTAAGTCTGGAGGAAATCTTGGAAACTCAAATAGACTCCTGCACATTCCTTGTACCGGATTAGACTGTATATGAGTACATGCAGCGAAGGGGACTGAAAAGTCTTGAAGTCATTTCAATTAAAAAATTCCCAATGCATTTATGCAGCTCGTGGTGGAGAACCGACCAACGGCTATATATGGGGTGTTTGGCTACGTTCTGACCACCTTATTTGTACTATATTTTCCCGCACAGCTTTTTTGCCATGCAAGTAGGGATTCGCGCGCTGGTCGTTGCACTCTGGTTTTTACTCGCCCTGGTATTTGCAGTGACCATAACTGAAAACACTGTTCAGATTTCCACGATCGATATAACATTGGGCGACCTCACAATCAATGCGGGGGTTTACTATTCTATTGTTAACAGTGCTCTTGTGACTTTGGCAGGAAGTGTTACCAATGCTGGTGGCTTCTATGTTACAAGTGCCAATGGGCTAGCCGCTTCCGTGGTGATGACTGGTAGTTCTTTCGTGAACTCTGGAACTTGTGCTTTCAACTCCTTATCCGCCACCGTCCTCTCCACATATGATATTGCTACTCTTGGCTCTTTCCTGAATACAGGTGATATGTATTTTGGTATATCCGGTGCTACCATTGTAGGAACGCCATTCATTGTCACTTCAGTAACATCGTGGTCGAATGACGGAATGATGGTTTTCCGAAGAGCCTCTGGAGATAGCGCTTTGTTAGTAATAGAGCAAGTGGTTGGATCTGGGGGACTCTCAACTATTCTGAACGATGGTTCGATCTGTTTGTACAACACTTACTGGTTACAAACCACCAGTATTGTTGGAAGTGGTTGTATCACCGTAGGTTCGGGTTCGGAGATGCAATTGCAGTTGTCCGTGGGCACTCTCTTGTTTTCAGTGGCAGAAAGCCAAACCATCTACCTAGCATCTTCCGACTCTGTATTGAGCATTCTCGGCTTGAGCCTATCTTTGTTACCTGACAACACCATAACCGTTGCAGGCTTTGGAAATGGAAACAAAATTGAACTTGACATTCTATTCCTTTCCTACACATATTCCTCGACAACAGGAATATTGCGACTCACTTTAGCCATCTTGCTTTCAGTGGAAATATACATTGGACCAGGGTACAACAGCCTTTACTTCAGCACGGCTAGTACCTTACTCAGCAAGAGTATAAGCTACAGTCGCTCGCCGCCCAATGCGGCTCCCGCCATTTGCGCATGCTCCTACAACTTCCCAGAGGTCACAACCACTGCCCTATCCTCATCTACATCCACAACCGTCTCTACATCGGCAACATCATCCGAACCCGACCCTACGCCATCTGAAACAACTGACTTTGTCGGAACGACTTATACGACGACTTTTGAGTCGGTTAACTCCGATGGGTCGGTTGAGACGGCAAGTGGAGTTGTGATTGTGAATACCGATTCAGCTGGAGTGGTGACGACAACTACGTCGATCATTCCTCCAACGGTTTCAATTTCTTCCACTGCTCCGCCAGTCTCTTCATCAGCTACGCCAGTGTCTTCATCAGCTCCGCCAGTGTCTTCATCAGCAGTGCCAGCGTCTTCATCGGCTCCGCCAATCCCATCTTCTGAGTTCATCGGAACGACTTATACGACGACTTTTGAATCTGTTAACTCCGATGGGTCTGTTGAGACGGCAAGTGGAGTTGTGATTGTGAATACCGATTCAGCTGGAGTGGTGACGACAACTACGTCGATCACTTCC
>NW_017387749.1:901-3817 GCF_001664035.1 Metschnikowia bicuspidata var. bicuspidata NRRL YB-4993 | reverse complement strand
AAGATCAGCAGTTCGATCCTGCTAGGGACCAATTCTTTTTGAATTGTTGTATTTGATCCTTTGGATAGTTCAATTTTTTGACTTCAGGATGCAGTTTTTTTTCTTTTAATTTGAATTAAAAAGCACTTTGTAGGATATTTTCTGGTCTTTAAGAAGTGTTTTTCCTCGCATCAATCTTTCAATGTCTGAAATCTATTGAGACTCTAGCTCATCGGTATTTTGACTGTATACCGAGATAAGCAATTTCGATATACATTGAACGTATGGGTAATAAAAGCCCAGAAAAATTGATAAGTCAAAGAGTCGTCTTGGTCATGTGTATGATGGGCAAAAGCAAGTAAATGCTTTTGCAGAAACGCTCAACGAACCTCAAGAAACTCTCAATCACGAGGCAAACAACAAGAAAATCGATCAGTCCACTTACATTCTCTCCCGCTATTTAACCTTGCATTACTACGGGTATATAAGATGTCTACAAACTGTTTGTTTGCAAACAGTACTCTCATCTTAAATCAGACTACTTGATGTGATATGTTGTTCAACCTATTAAGAAATGTTAAGTGTTAATAAGAGGCCCCAAACTAAAATATAAAATAAATTATATTATATAAAGTCTACATTGGTGAGAAAAAAATGGAGTATACTCCAGTCAGAATACTCCCTCTCGTTTTCGTAAGATGTTTATTGGAAACAAAGTCATTTCCAATAGGCTCCAGGTAAACTCTATTCAAGTTCACCATCAATTGAAGGACTTATAGAAGCTAGTTCTTGGCAACTTTTTTGTACATTCTGAAATGAACTATTCATTATTTCGGGTTATGAAACAATCAGGTACTTCATGCTTCCTACTCCAAACAATTACAAACAGAGTTCTTTACTTTAAAATTTATGGTTTAATGCATATCATTGATTAAATAGATCATGAGGTCGAAGATATAACCTTTCATGCATGAGGAGATATCTTGTGACACCTTGGTAAACATGAGATCTTGAATATTGTTTCTGCTCTTTTTATTCTCATGTAGTGGAGGAATTCAGAGCATAATCAATTAATATTTATGGTTTCAATCAAGTATGGCCGGGTCGTGTACAACGTTTTTCTCACAGATATAAGTTTCCTAAAATTTTCACACAATGGATAGTCGAAGAAAGCGGCATGGTGGTTTTTCAAATTAAAACATTTTTGATCCTGATGTTCATACACCAGCAAATTTTGTCCGCACCTTTTTCTATTTTTAATGAAAAAAACACCGCCACATGTATGATCAGAATATTGATTGGGTGGGCATTCAAATCAGGGAGCCGCATATCCAACTAAATCATCATATGAGACTCCCCAGTAAATAAGGAGTATAATATAATAAAGGTCCTTATTTGTGTGACATTATTATTCAAGGTCTGATTTGTGTATAGATGTCACGATGTTTTTCCCGGCTGTATGAGTCTACCAAAAAACTGTATAACGATCAGGGAGAGGCCTTAGTAAGAAAAGGCGACTCTCCTGAATCTCATGGACTTGTGTCAAGAAACGTTCTTGAGGAAAACGATTTTTCAGGACTATTCTGTCAGGTCAGATGGTAGTCAACCAAAGTTACATTCACCACCAGGGGCTAATCTGTAGACATATAAATCCATATTGTCAATTTCAAAGCCGGTATTCAAGCTCCAGACTCAATCATAAGTTCGTTACAGACAAAGTATGTCCATCATGAATTCCCAGGCCGAAATAAAGTCAGAGTGTTGATGAATCAACACGCAAATCTTTAGTTCGTTCTCGAAGATTGGCGAGCTCTCCAATTTTCACTGAACAATATGCAAAATATTAGTGATCCATCATATTACTTCGACGCGCTTATTATTTCTGATAAGCGTAAACACCATTTGTGAAGGTTCTTGTTGGGATGTATAGTTATAAGGGACTATCTTTTCTTATCTGGATCTTTTCAGAGATCTGTGATCTCCTGGGTGGTGTCTTATGATACAAGATAGGCGTAGACACAGGAAGAGGCTAAGGGCGCCAAGACGTAGGAGGAATCGGAAGCGCACAGTTGGTATCGGAGAGTAATCTTTATTAAGATGTTAACTCCATGTAAAATAGCTTGCCCTTCCAATAAGCATAAAGCGCTTAGTACGAGAGGAACCGTTCATTCAGATAATTGGTATTTGGCCCTGTCTGAGAAGCCATTGGTCCGAAGCGTCCCACTGCTGGATTATGGCTGAACGCCTCTAAGTCAGAATCCATGCTAGAAGCAACGCCACTTGCTTGCGTTTGGGAGTTGGATACCAATAGGCCTCGGCCAGAACCATGTAAGGAGGATTTGGGCATTGGTCGGAAGCGACTACCACCCTACCTCGAATAGCAATGTCACCTTGCAAGCCTAAATCCTTTGCATACGACTTAGACTATGTATAATCACGTCTCTCCGTCTGGCACATCCTCCTCACCGATAAGACGGATATCACGTGCCAGGATAAGAGCCCTAAGCTTCGTATCTGAGCACGTGACTAACAGACTATATATATGAAATATTTGTAATCCTTGGGACGGATTGTTACACCATTGTATCAGTTATTTCCCGAGGATGTTACCATCCTCTGGGATTAGTCTGTTAGTCACGTGGCACGTTGGTGGAAACTGCACGTGACGTCTGGCATGTCGTACATGCCAGACGGAGAGAAGTGAATATGAAGGTGATTGAACACCCCGCTAGTTAGAAGGGGAAGCCTTATTACATAAGAGTAGATCACCTTAATAAAGGTTACTCTACGTTGCTAACTTACGCTTCCGGTATCAAAATTACTAGGATAAGCGTATCTTTTTTTTTTTTGGTAGATTCATCTGATTAAAGGGGCACAACTATATATCTAATATATATAAAAACCTTCGAACAGTTCCTAGCTACGTACCAAGTGTCT
>NW_017387749.1:0-891 GCF_001664035.1 Metschnikowia bicuspidata var. bicuspidata NRRL YB-4993 | reverse complement strand
GTTGGTTAAGGCGTGGTGCTAATAACGCCAAGATCAGCAGTTCGATCCTGCTAGGGACCAATTCTTTTTGAATTGTTGTATTTGATCCTTTGGATAGTTCAATTTTTTGACTTCAGGATGCAGTTTTTTTTCTTTTAATTTGAATTAAAAAGCACTTTGTAGGATATTTTCTGGTCTTTAAGAAGTGTTTTTCCTCGCATCAATCTTTCAATGTCTGAAATCTATTGAGACTCTAGCTCATCGGTATTTTGACTGTATACCGAGATAAGCAATTTCGATATACATTGAACGTATGGGTAATAAAAGCCCAGAAAAATTGATAAGTCAAAGAGTCGTCTTGGTCATGTGTATGATGGGCAAAAGCAAGTAAATGCTTTTGCAGAAACGCTCAACGAACCTCAAGAAACTCTCAATCACGAGGCAAACAACAAGAAAATCGATCAGTCCACTTACATTCTCTCCCGCTATTTAACCTTGCATTACTACGGGTATATAAGATGTCTACAAACTGTTTGTTTGCAAACAGTACTCTCATCTTAAATCAGACTACTTGATGTGATATGTTGTTCAACCTATTAAGAAATGTTAAGTGTTAATAAGAGGCCCCAAACTAAAATATAAAATAAATTATATTATATAAAGTCTACATTGGTGAGAAAAAAATGGAGTATACTCCAGTCAGAATACTCCCTCTCGTTTTCGTAAGATGTTTATTGGAAACAAAGTCATTTCCAATAGGCTCCAGGTAAACTCTATTCAAGTTCACCATCAATTGAAGGACTTATAGAAGCTAGTTCTTGGCAACTTTTTTGTACATTCTGAAATGAACTATTCATTATTTCGGGTTATGAAACAATCAGGTACTTCATGCTTCCTACTCCAAACAATTAC
>NW_017387748.1:0-3818 GCF_001664035.1 Metschnikowia bicuspidata var. bicuspidata NRRL YB-4993 | reverse complement strand
CAGAGGCCATAGTAGATATATGGACCATAGACTTGAAGACTCCTGCATGACTGCATGACTCCATGACTCCATGAATCCATAGACGTTGACTTGCGACAATTCATAGTCCAAAGACTTGGCCTCTATGGCATTTGCAAGCTGCATGACTCCATGAATTCTTAAGCTCCATGACTGCATGGCTCCTTAGACTCCATGACTCCATGACTCCATGACTCCATGACTCCATGACTCCATGACTCCATGACTCCTTAGACTCCTTGGACTCCATGACTTCATGGCTCCTTAGGCTTTATAGTAGACCCATAGATCTGCATCAGCAGTATCCATAGTGATCCCCACTAAATCCCTTCAAGGCGCCAAAGACCGCTCTCCGCACATTGCAGATTCTCTACTGCCCACGACTAAAGCTGCGCATCTCATGGAGCTCCTCTGGAAGTTTTGTGGGCGCAGGAAAGAGCGAGTTGCGGCGGTATTCCTGGGCCTTTCGGGAGATGGTTCTCCGGAGGCGGCCCGTGAACCCCCCGCTGGCCGCATCGTTGAAAGAAGTGGCTGTGGGTTCTGCGCTGATGGTGCCTGCACGGTTCGATGCGTGGTTCTCTTGCACCATATCGCGTTTCTGCATGTCTGCATCGGGCAACATGATGGCTCTGTCCAATGCGTAAGGGAGTCCTCTGTGGCGGCCTCGGATCATCATAGCTATGATGATCAACTTCGAGAGTGTGGTGAACTTGTAGGAGAGCGACTGGTCCACGCCCGGGTAGCCGAGCGAGAGCCCCACGGTTCCGTAGGCACTGACAATCTCGAACAAGATCAGGAAGATGGTGAAGCGCAAGTCGCCGGCCTCAATCTTGCTGCTCTCGGCAATGCAGATGACGAAGAGGCCGAGGAAAATGAACCACAAGTCGAACGACAACTGGTTCCGCAAGTGCGTGCCGATGAAGCTCTTGGGCGTGCTCTCGGGCTCGTGCTCAGGCTCGTCGGCCTTCAAGTAGATTCCCAACGACTGCTCCTCGTAGACGTTGGTGCGGCGGATGGAAATGGCCAACGGAAGCACGGCAATGTACATCATGATCATGTAGCTGACCTGCACGGACGGGTGGAGCTCGGACAAGTCGACCACGGAGAAGCCCGCGGTCCTGGTGCTGAAGGCCTGGAACAAGCCGTCGAGGATGCGGTAGCCGAGCGGGATGGCCTTCAAGTAGTCGTTGTTCAAGTCGAGCACGATGAACAAGACCAAGTCCGTGCCGTTGAGCACCACCAAGATGAACAACAACCACCACGTCGGGATGGACGGGAAGAGCAACGTGAAGCAGCGGCGCGGGTGGTCGAGCAAGAAGCCAAGCAGCTCCTTGTACAAGGACAAGGGCCGCGCGGTCTTGAACATGACCCAGATGACAAAGCGGAGGAGGATCGGGAAGCCGGTGTTGCCGATGACGATGAAGAAGCTGGACACCACCAAGACGTACACGCTGCGGCTGTACGAGAACATGGAGTTGGGCGTCAAGGTGAGCCCCAAGTCGTTGAACACGGACTGCGCCGTGAAGAAGCCCCACCACGTGGGCGAGAGCCCGAAGCCGCGCATCTCCGCCGCGTACGCCGGCGCTACGTTGATGAAGCCCACGAAGAAGCAGAACGCGATCACGTGCGAGCCGATGTAGAACGCGAAGATGATCTTGATCAAGAGCTTGATGGCGCGGTACTCGACGCCGCCGAGCTCTTCCTTCTGCTCGTCCGTCAAGTGCACGAACGTGGAGTTGCGCCCGACGGTGGGCGTCCACGAGAGGTAGTTGGTGCTCATGACCTTGGCGAGCGGCGCGCCGCCGGCGTCGCCGTACTCGTCCTCCTCGTCGTCATCGTGGGGGGCGCGCGGCAGGCCGGCCGTGTCGAAGGCCTGGACCACGGGCGTGCGCCACTTGCGCAAGCCGATGCGGCTGCGGGTCTGGGAGGGGCGGTTGTGGCGGTCGATGGTGGGCTCCTGGGCGAACTTGGTTTTCTTGCGGGGGCCGAAGGGCTCCTTGAAGAGCATGTGCGGGGCGAGCGGGGGCGACGGGCCAGAGTCGGAGCCGGAGTCGGGGTCGAGGTCGGGGTCGGAGTCGGAGTCGGAGTCGAGAACCGCATGCTCGATGTCCAGGTCCGAGAAGCCGGCCTGCGGCAACGGGCCGTCGAGGTCCGAGCTGATGGACGCCAGGTCGCTTACGCTGTCGAAGGAGACGGAGTCGGGGTGCTGCTGGGGCCGGCTGGGGGAGGCGCCGTCCAAGTGCTGGTCTTTTCCCGTTTTGTCGTCCATGTCCTGGTAACTCGCCATTTTCCCGTCCATGTCCTGGTAACTCGCCATTTTCCCGTCCAATCCCTCGACCCCGCCATCAAAGCCATTGCTGTCCTTCGGGCCGTTCCTGCCATCAAGGCCCTCCGGAGGGCCCGCCCCACTTCCATCGGCGGCCCCGGGCTCGCCGTCGCGGTCCCGCCCCGTGGACACGCGGCGGCGCATTGTCAGCGGCGCGCTGTTCGAAAGCGTCCGCCGCAAGGCGTCCCACGTCCTGCCCCGCGCCCGGCCCGGCATGCGCCACTTGGTGGGCTTGCGCAGGCCCGGGAAGTGCAAGCGCGTGGTGTAGATGGGCGTGTTCAAGTCGCGCTCGATCTCGTTGGGCGACTTGATCACCAAGACCTCGCCGTCAAGCCCGCTGTCCTGGCGCTTCTTCTGCTGGAGAAGCGCAATGGACTTGTACATGTCGGACGGGTCCACCTCCTGCGTGCGCTTGGCCGGGCGGGGCAAGTCGGCAAAGGTGATGCCGTCCGGCGGCGGGCCGGCACCGGGCCGCGCGTCCAGGTCCGAGGCCGGGCCGGCCAGCTTGGCGGACGACATGTCGGTGCGTGTGCTGGAGCCCGTGTCGCCAGCAGGGCTCGGGGCACGCGGCTTTTCCGCGGGCGGGCGCGGCGGGTCCAAGGACCGCGTGCGGGCGGCCAACGTGGCGTTGCGGCGCATCTTGAAGTTCATCTTGGACGACTCCTTGATGTTGTCGAAGTAGCGCTCGAACCAGTAGAGCCGCACGAAGAGGAGCGAGCCGTGGATGAAGATGGGCGTGGTGAGCGTGGCCGTGAAGTACACGATCACCTGCTGCGAGAGCCGGAGCTGGTTCAAGTTGATGGTGTTGAGCCCGGCCTGCGTCAGCGCGCCGCTCATGAGGAAGAGCACGTCGATGTAGTCGAAGCTGGTGATGGGGTACACGATCACGGACGTGAGGAACGCCATGAACAAGATGTACGTGTAGTGTGCGGCGCGGAAGTTGGGGATCACCTTGACCACGTAGGGATGGAGCGTCAGCGTGACCCGGTGGATGTGGTCCCTGATGGCCGTGCCGTACGACCGGTCTGCGGGGAAGAGCCTGCGGGCTTTTCTGCGGAGACCGCCGAGCGCCATTTTCGGGGGGCTGCGGCCGGTGGCTTTGTGGTGCTAGCGGCGTGCTTTTGGAGACTGCTCGTGGCTTTCGGTCTCTCTGTGATGGCCCGGTACCTTGGTTCCGGGTGCTTGCGTTGCGTCTTGTTCTGCTGTCTTTGGGACTGCTTCTTTGTGTTCTGCTTGATTTCGGGTTTCCTCGATTTCGGGTTCCTTGATTCCGTTTCTTGGTTCTCCTTGTTTTCGGTTCCCTTGATTTCGGGTTTCCTTGATTCCGTTTCTTGGTTCTCCTTGTCTTCGGTTCCCTTGATTTAGGGTTTCCTTGATTTGGGGTTCCTTGATTCCGTTTCTTAGTTCTCCTTGTTTTCGGTTCCCTTGATTTCGGGTTCCCTTGATTCCGTTTCTTGGTTCTCCTTGTTTTCGG
>NW_017387747.1:0-4875 GCF_001664035.1 Metschnikowia bicuspidata var. bicuspidata NRRL YB-4993 | reverse complement strand
CGAGGTGCTTAACCTGAATGTAGTGACGAATAGCATGGACATGGCTTTCGAATCTATTGATGAGAAAGATCTGGGACTCAGCCAAGAATACACTCAGAATTTCCCTCAAAAATCTTCCCAAGACGCGGGAGAGGATATGGGCTCCAAACATGTTGGAACTACCGTTGAAATGTCTGATATTTTGGTATCTAATATTTCTGATGATGGTTGGAAAGTTCAAGGCAGGAAACGCAGAAATTCTCGGAAAAGACCTGAACGGAGCGTCACCATGGCGACAGCACCGGGATTAATCCTGACTGATCAGAAGGGTTCTTTGGGGTCATACCCATCAATGAAACAGCCCTCCTCTAATTTGAATCCTTTCCTGGTGTTGGCTGAAATAAGCGAAGAAGACTTTCAACAAGTCCCACCAAGAAGATATTTATGTCTCGAAAACTGAGACAATTGCTGGCCACTGGGTCAACAGCGCCGTGTTACCAATTTGATAGCCACATCACTCGTAGACTGATGAATAACGGTTGAAACAGGCTTTCTGTTTGTTTTGAAACAAAAAAAAAATCAAAAAAAATCAAAAAGAAAAAAAAAAATCAAAAAATCATTGGTGAGGTCTTCGCCTCTTCGATGTTTTCTCCACTCGTAAGATATATAGGAATAAACAGAACTCTACATTTACAAATCACTAACAAGTCTTGATGCTGGATCATAATCAATACGGTGCCCTTCTCATATTCATTAAGATTGCAAGTGTTGTTCCATAATAATAAGTTGTATTGATAGTCTTTTTGTGTATGAGTTTCCGTCTTCGATTTGAGTAGAAGGCAGACTTAGTGCTGAGAAGCGTAGATCTTTTGAGTTCAAGTAAACCTTCGGAGATCAGGAAAAGAGCATTAAAAAATACAGAGAGAGATTTGGCCAAATTGAAAGTAATACTTGTCTGATTTCCTCAAACTACCCTCTCATATTGTGAACAGAGTTCTCGCCGTCGGTGCCTTTCTTTCACATGAGGTTTCGTAGGAGCGGCATTTTCTCCTGGCGGTCTGCCTCAATATAATTGTTTTAAATGGATACAATAATTCTTGATTTCAAAACACCTCGGATCGAACCTAACTTCTTTATAAACTAAAGATCATCACATTTGGCACTCTTGAACATTGAACTTTGCCCGCTATCTTCGTGATACTCTATCATAAGATCAACGCTTCACTGGAGCGTTTTCAAACTCAATCGGCCCGCAGTCAAATCATTTGAATATTAGTTTTGAATCCAGCTCTTAGATCTGAAAATACCTAAGCACCAGCTAATTCAAGTATCTAGTGTCCGAAGCGAGTACATCAAATACAGTCTTTTGTTTAAACATTGCATCTGTACACATTAAGATACTTGATTTCAGAACCTTCCCAAGGAAAAAAGACTATTGAAAACCAACAAGTTGCATTAACAATCTCTTATTTCAGATTCCCACTTCACTGGATACATTCTACCTAAATGAAGGATTCTGGTAGAAGATCAGAAATTAGCTCACTTTTTGAGGGCTTCGAACTTATACCCATACACATTTATTCCTCTAGCTTTGTCTAACAGTAGGATCATATCAGTAGACACATATCAGTAGGAAACTAAGAACCTTTAAATTTCTCTCAAGCATACACCTACAGCAAAGCCCAGTCGAGCCAACTGTACATATTACTTATCTTTGAAATGCTGGTTATAAAAGGTTCTTATTTTGTGAATTTGCCATTTGCATACTACGCAGTTCTCACATCCAAAAAAGATTGCAGCACCACAATTTCGCATATGGTCTCCCACTACACTACTCAGTGTGGCCCTATGCAGCTTAACTAACGTTGATCGGACGGGAAACAGTGCTTCCTGCATGGTATGGCCGCAACCAACACTTTATGTTGAGAAAACTTTAAGAAGTTTTAAAATAACCTCATTTGGTTTTTGTAGACCTATTATATCCGAGTAATTGCATCACAATATACTTCAAATCATTTTTTGTCCTCAATGGCTAAATTCGTGACTTACGGAAGGGGACGGGCCGAGTTTCGACTCTTGGTACGTAGCTGGAAGCTGTTGAAAGGTTTTTTTATTATAGTTATATAGCTTTGCTCCTTTAACCAGATGAATCCACTAGAAAAAATGTTGTACAGCTGAATTTTTGACGTTGACAACTTGTTAGAAGAAGTTGATAGCATCGGTCATTTCATTAACAAAGAAGAGACGATGCTCGGCATCAAACCAAAGGCGTAATTTTGAAAGTTGTTGCACTCTGTGCTTAAAGCCTACATATCCTTGATTCTAATAGGAATATTATAAGTTATAATATTTGAGAGGACTTGTTCGCAATGTTTATGTGTTATAGTGATCGAAAGTTTACCAATCTCTGGAAAGGTGTGAGAAGTGTGAGATTTTGCACTTTTGGTGGCAAAAGATCGGCTTTCAAGCTCCGATGCACTTAAGGGAGATGATAGCTCCTTCAAATATTTCTTCGACAATCTAAGAACCCTTGGGGGTTTGTTAAAGTCGTTTGCAGGGTTTATTTGCTTGGGGACCATGAGGCAAAGACAAATGTACGTCTTGCCGCCTTGTCAAATGAACTATGGTCACGGGCCCTGAGGAAAACATATCCTATGGGCCGATGACATTTAGTTAATTCTATTCAAGTGGTTGACATTGGTTATGTGCACGAGTTTTTTTTGAGGGGGTCACATCCTCTTTGGGAGATTTTGTGAAGTGGTGCTCGCGCCTTTCACCTGAGCCAATGTTGCGATCTATTATAGGTTTATCTTTATAGTTTTTCGCTAGTAGTGGGGGTTTACATTTCTCCAGTGACTCCCTATAATTTGATTTTTCTTAAAAAAACAAAATGTGTTTTGTTCGAAGATGTGGTGGACTCAGGTTTCAATAGACAATCTGTGTTTCCTGCATGATGTGAAACTTCAAAAAGTTTGACTCCTTGATCTCGCTTCGAAAAAGCAGTTTACCTTACCATGAAAGTAATCTTGTATTTATCCGACTCACTCGCTGTTTCCGTAAGCAATTCAATCTATGCCTGTGTTATGCTACACACCAACAGACATAGATGCCGATCCGCGAATCGACAGCCTGATTTCGCAGCCATACTTTGTTAGGCCGCCGACTGCAAAAATAATTTTTCCCATATAAACGAGGGTTCGCTTCTTTGTCTCAAAACATTCTTTTACCTCTCCATCTTTCACGAAAATACGCTTCAACATGATTGGACAAGTAATTTTTTGCTTCCAAATCATCCATTGCGTTTCGGAAATCACCGGGCTCTGCCTCATTGGTTATTTTCTTTTCGTGTTCCTTCTGACGCTTCCAGCTCAGCCTGAGTTTATCGTCATGAACTCCACAGCACTCTGTGTTGATCAACTCTACCTATCCCCCAACAAAGTTGCAACTACTGGAGCTGAAACAGAGAAAACTACCGGAAATCAGGACTTTAGCTACGTTTCTGTTGAACTGGCTTCTTCTGCTTCTTCTGCTTCTTCTGCTTCTTCTGCTTCTTCTGCTTCTTCTGCTTCTTCTGCCTCTGCTGTTTCTGCAACCACTGGCTTACCAATCACAAACATCAACAGCTTATTCACTATTTCTCCAGCCAGCGACGATAGCTTCTCTGGTTTATCCGATGGCGACACTGATGCTTCTTCTGTCAATTCTCTTGTTTCAGACTCCAAGCTTGCCTCTGCTGGCTTTCCTCAGGAATCTGAAGTTGTGGAGACTGACCAAAAAGACAAAGTTGAAGATCAAAATTGTCAAAATGGACTCGACTCCCATGACAATGGGAGATTGATGAATAAAGCTGTAAACATTGCTCTGCTGCCTATTGCCAACCCAGATGAATCTGGGTGGCATGTCCAAGGTAGAAAGCGTAGAAACTCTCGAGCAAGGAACGGGAAAAAGGCAGATAAGGGATTTCTGAGTCAAATGGCTACTACTGAGAAGATGCTTCCTCTTAAGCCAAAAACCTCTGCCCCTCAATCCATGCTTTCCAATAATCCTTTTCTGGTCTTGGCCAATATTGGTGAGGACGACTATCAGAAGCCCTGCTCGAGAAGACAGTACGAGCGAGTTCCAGTCATTCGTACTCTTGAGTGCCTTCCTTCTGACAAAAATATTCTTTCCAGTGGCCCCAATTCTGTGGACTTCAAAATGGGCTCTCACAAAGTCTATTTTGAGAAACCGGTTGAGAATAGAGCATTGAACATTACTCAAAACTCTGCCCAAGCCTCAAGTCAAGACTCTGACATTGTCCTAGTTGTAAACTTGAAAAAATGCGAGACTCCAGTTGAGTTGTCTGCTACTCCTGAACCTGATGCCTTTGACGCTGGATGGCAAGTCCAAGGCAGAAAACGTAGAAACCGTCGCATAAGACCGACAGAAGATTATGTTGTGACAGCTTCGGAAAGTGCCTTGAAGACACCTGTGGTCAAACCCATTTCTATCCTGAATCCTTTCCAGGTCTTGTCTGAGATAGGTGATGACGATTTCCCGAAACCTAGACCAAGAAGACAAAGGAAAAAAGAATGTATCACAGCCACCTTATTAGAAAGTTCTAAGGCAGCAGCGATACCAATTCTCTTTTCACCTGCTGAATCGACTGAAGATTTGGTGGTGGTTACACATGAAGTTGCATCACAGGGCCCAACACAAAATGATAGGGCCAAGAATTTGACAAATCCTGCAAAGGATATTGGCTACAGAGAGTTTGAAATAAAATCAGCAGAGATATCCGCTGACACCACTATCCATGAAAAAATTGTTGATGAGGCTACCGGGCCTGAATCACGCAAGACTTCTAGTCTTTTCTCCTCCTCTAAGAAAGTTAAAGTTATCAATTACAATGATTTT
>NW_017387746.1:9293-10442 GCF_001664035.1 Metschnikowia bicuspidata var. bicuspidata NRRL YB-4993 | reverse complement strand
TGTTGAAACCGTAAGTGGAGTTGTGATTGTGAATACCGATTCAGCTGGAGTGGTGACGACAACTACGTCGATCATTCCTCCTACGGTCTCGATTTCTTCCACTGCTCCGCCAATGTCTTCATCAGCAGTGCCCGTGTCTTCATCTGCTCCGCCAATCTCATCTTCTGCGTTTGTCGGAACGACTTATACGACGACTTTTGAATCTGTTAACTCCGATGGGTCTGTTGAAACCGTAAGTGGAGTTGTGATTGTGAAGACCATCGCAGCTGGAGTGGTGACGACAACTACGTCGATCATTCCTCCTACGGTCTCGATTTCTTCCACTGCTCCGCCGGTATCTTCGTCAGCTGCGCCAGTGTCTTCATCTGCTCCGTCAATCTCATCTTCTGAGCTAGCAGGAACCACATTCACGACAACTTTCACGTCGACCAAGTCTGATGGCTCAGTTGAGACTGAAAGTGGTGTTGTGATTGTGACGACCGATTCTGTGGGATCTGTGACAACCACCACGTCAATCATTCCACCTACCGTGTCTGTTTCCTCGTCGGTGCCACCGGTGTCGACCTCTGGATTTACAGGAACCACATTCACGAAAACTTTCACGTCGACCAAGTCTGATGACTCTGTGGAAACAGAGTGTATTGTGGTTATCGTTACAACGGATGCTGCTGGCTCGTTGACTACAGTCACTTCTACTGTGAAACCAACCGTCTCCATGTCTGATACCTTGGGACCTCAGTATACCTCGACTTACACCACGACGAAGCCCGACGGCTCTGTGGAAACAGAGTGTATTGTGGTTATCGTTACAACGGATGCTGCCGGTTCTCTGACCACAAGAGTTTCGACGATGATGAGTGGTTACAATTCAGAAAGTATACTGACGAGATCTCCAGAGGAGTATAGCTTGAAGACCTCTACGTCCACTGCTTATGCGGCAAGTGTGCCTCCTGATACTAGCTACACAATCGAAGTTGTCTCGACTTTAACAACTGTCGTTTTTGGACCAAGCTCGTCTTTAACTACCATGGTGACATACACCCTGACTGCGTGTATCAACTGTGATTACGGCGAATTAGCTAGTGAGTCGGCATACTATCTGAGTACTGCCACAGACTTGGGCCCTATGAGCGAATCTCAAACATCATC
>NW_017387746.1:0-3572 GCF_001664035.1 Metschnikowia bicuspidata var. bicuspidata NRRL YB-4993 | reverse complement strand
TTGTATCCGCTGTCATCAGGTGCCTCAGATGCGTCGTCGTTGTCGCCAGCCTCCTCAATGTATCCGCTGTCATCAGGTGCCTCAGATGCGTCGTCGTTGTCGCCAGCCTCCTCCATGTATCCGCCTTCATCAGGTGCCTCAAAACCCTCGTCTTTGTCAAGTTCCTCTGTCCATTCTTCTTCGTCTGCTTCCTTGGGTCCTAAATATACTACGACCTACACCACGACCGAAACCGATCACTCCATTGTCACTAAAACTATTGTTGTATGTGTGACAACCGACGCGACCGGCTGTGTGACGACCGTCACATCAACCGTACTGCACTGTCCAACCACTGATTGTGAACCAACAGAGCTTCCAAACCCCACAATTACAGGAGAGACCCCAGTTCCAACTGCCTCTTGCAATGAAGGAGGATCTTGCACCCCAGCCGTGGAAACTACTTCAAACATTGCTCCTGTCCCAAGTGGAGCCGCTAAAGTGAGCTACACAACTGAGACTCTCATCATTACTACTACTATTTCTAAAGGCCCAGCTTCATATGCTACTTCCACTTTGACTGTCACTCGGACTGTGAGTATCGATTGTGATACTTGTGAAACTGGTGAAGGATCAAATCCTACAGTTGCTCCCGCGACAGATGCCCCGGGGCACGTTCTGGGCAGCACCACCAGTTCTGGTACTATGACTGCAACCCTGATCTCTTCTATTTCGCCATTTGAGGGCGGGGCAGGGTCGAGATCCGTGGTTCTGGGTATGTTCGTGTTATCTTTGTTAGCCTTCCTTCTCTAGGCTGTTTTCTATGGCTGTGTTGATTTCTGTCGGCACGCTTTATTTTCGAGATGGTTCACTCTGAAGCTCCAAGATTCTCTTTGGGCTGTCTTCCTGGTGTCTATCAATATCAATCACTTCTATCTTTCGCAAGCTTTTAAGCTTAACTTTCGAATAAACGCTGTTTATAAACACAGAGTTACCCTGTTGGAAGCTCTGACGATATAATTAAAACCTGAAAACCGGTATAGATGCACGATGAAAGCCATGATTTACTGCTGGAAACAAAAAAGCCCATTTCTGTACTGTTCGCTTTTGGTTCTGGACGTAAGGCTCATCACTGTTTGTCTCAAAGTATGAACTCAAGCTATGGTTTGATTGAGCATGTATGTCTGCGTGCATGTATTGATATACTTCTATATAATTGTTTAAATTGGAAGAAACAGATACTATTCAAAAGAGCAGAAGGTTTTATTGAATGAGGGAAGATCTTCATGGACATCCCTTTTTTTAGGTGAGTGTGTATGCGTTGGAAATAGTATATCGCAGTTTTTAAAGAATGCTTAAAGGCTCGCCAAACTCACATACGAAGGAGCACCAAGTCTAGACATCATACATCAGATTTCCATACTGTTTGCAACTCTTGATGAGTTGGATGGAAGTAATTACCTTTTGAAACTTTTAAAGTGACAAAAACACTGCAAATTCTGATTAAGGCCCCTGCCCCCTGTCCAAATTTTGCACTTCTTTTGAGTGCCTTATCAATACGCTTACGTTAGTGGTTCAATTGTGTCAACCCTGAAGAGTTCAGACGCTACTTCCTTGCTGTAATATGGAAAACATGCACGAAAATTTAACTTTGAAATATTTAAGCTACCCACTTTAAATTGCACAGTATACCACCCCGAATTTTGTAATCTATGATCTTGCCATGATAATAGGACGGATCTGAAGACGCTGTGCAAAATCGCTTATCGTATGACACGTGACTTGATGGGTGCGGCTCATGGACTTGCATTTACCAGCGGGCCCAAAAAGCTTCAAGGACAACCCAATTTTATGATTTCGTTTATTTGATAATTATCTTAATCTTCTTATGATAATTTTTTAGCTTCTAGTCTCTTCTATCTTATTGATCTAGACAAAATTGATTTTTGCAGCGGTTTTTGATATTTTAAGAATTAGTCAAATGCCACACAAGAAATGCGAAAACAACTACATGCCTCACCTTTTAAAAGTAACTACATACATAGAAGAAGCCTGTAGAAAGAGTTAAGAATTGACTTTATGTCAAAAGGTGAAATTTGACTTTGGTCTTTGCGAAGCAATTCCGCCACAGTTCCGATTAGCTTTGCAAAGTTTTGGCTCATTGAATGCGGGCTACTCCACAGACTCAATTTTGGTTTCAATGAGCAAAAGCGTTTTTGTGAGCGTCTGAAAGTCATTGATACTCTTGTTCCATGAAAGACTTGACCAACAAAAATGCGTCTGATACTTGAGAATGAGTCATATGCGAAGTAGTGATCCCCGGTCTCCAACCAAGATTTTCATGTATTTTCTAGTCAGATTCAGCGAATGAGTTTTGATAAGAAATAATCACAAGCCTCCAAGAATAGTTTAGTTATGAGTTGACCTCTCACCAAGGAAGAATTGAATTACACAAAGCTTAGAGCTGCCGTATTCTTATAACATGGGAGCCGTAGTTGTTTCTTAGCGAAAGACTCTTTTGCGTAAGATTTCGATCTATAAGTCGATTTTTAAAGTGAAGACTACGAAAACTTTGAAACAGTATCAGAAAACAGTCTGAATATCTGTACTTCTATTTTCTCCTTCAAAGTATGGCGCCAGTTCCTCTAGGCTGATTATTTAGCGAAGAAAAAGACCACAACAGCTTCGAGAGAACCTGCTGTAAGCATCAGCTTAATGAGTATGTAGCCCAGGAAACACACACTCTCTTTAGTTTACCAGTTCGAAGGTTTGGATTTCTGCAGATATCTTTCTATATAAAAGACCCCTCGATCAAGCTCATATTGCACACTGCATGCTTGCTGCTAAATTTCGTCTTTATGTTAATTTTTTAAACAGAGAAGGTAATTTTGATGGCTTCAATTATTGGTATTTTTGAAATATTTAGTGTAATGTCTGAGAGTGTTCCGCAAAAGAAACCATTATCAATGACAAGGATGATCATCAAATGGCATGTAGGTGCCTGAAATCTGTGGATATATTTCCGTAAGTTGAAGAATTTCCTCATGAGCCATGTGCAGATAATGAGCATTTTTAATTTTAAAAATGGGGAATGATTTAAAAATTATCAACTTCGGTTTAGCTTTGCTTCTGCAGAGACTAAACGATGAAGCCATCACACATATAAAGCAGACTCGTTCAAAGCTGATGAATATTGGATAGACTTATTACAAAGTGGTGAAGTTTTAATTCTTAAGGCTGCCAAGTAGCTGTATATCAGGAAATAGTTCACAAAAGGTCTGCGAAATTGCACTGAAAATCGCAAGAAGCGGAAGTCTACTTCGAAAACACACATTATGAGATATGGAATTACCAGTTAAACTAGCTGGTTGTTATATGACCTATTTTTAACAACATCTTTTTATTTGATGAAGATCATTCTTCGAGTATGGTTGTGACCGTGACTCCCCAGACAGTGAGTTAGAAGCTTGTCAATTTTCCTCCCCAAGTGTTTCATACAAGTCACGGGAGGCTGAGATTAATTAGGCAACAGAGTTTCGAAAGTTTTTCTTAGTTTTGTCGGTATATCAAAAGCTTGCAGTAATAAATCAAAT
>NW_017387745.1:7085-10714 GCF_001664035.1 Metschnikowia bicuspidata var. bicuspidata NRRL YB-4993 | reverse complement strand
ACGGTGTTTTGAATTTGCGATACTGTGAAGGAGGGTATTAGATCCTTGTCTGGCAATCATACAATATTTTATAGGTTCAAGTTCGTACTTGACAGAACATATGAAACACTATTTATCATTCCCGATCTGCAAATTTTCAATACGTGCACTCATAGAAAATATTTCAGGGTGACATTTCCTATGAGTCACGTTCCTCGCCAATTCGGATGACCGAAGCAAACATATCGTTGTTAGGCTGCTCCCCGGCAGCTATTCTCGCTGCCTTCACAATACCCATAGCGTACAAATCAAAATCCTTCTCCTTCAAAAATGGCTGTGCCATAGGGCCTAGCGTCTTTATCAAAGAAAATGACTCCCTCAATCGTGCTCAACATGTTACGCACCTCATCTGATAAGACTAGGTCACCTGGCTGAGCTTGCCATTTGTGCTCTGAAACATCCCAGATAGTTTCCGCAGGTTTTGCAGAGTGTCCATATTGGTACGAGCTGTCTTGGCGCTTTTGAAGGACTGTGTGAGCAATCAAATTCCCGTCTCGGAATAGACCAGCCCAAGAGGTACCGAAGTTAAATACCTGGACTTCATTCTCAGGGGTGATTATTGCAATCATCATGTGGAAACTTTCACTATCTAATTCTTTGGGGATCTTGACATGCATTTTTTGTGCGAGCATTTTTGGGGTCAATTCAGATGGTTCAAGAAGTCCCTATTCCTCGAAAGCCGAGTTGTACATTTCTTGGCATATCTCCCACAGGTCTGTGCTACTGATGGGACTATCATTTTTTTTGCCAACTAGACCAAATAGGGTGTAGTTTTGGGGATAATTATGCGCTCCACCAATATTTCCACCTTGCAAGATCTTTGTCGCAGGACTATTGTCCACTGAGTACTTTGAGCAATAAGCCACATTAGCTTCATGGATGTAGTGAGCAGAAGCTACATGGTGCATAACACCTATAGCAAAGTGCAATGTTCTCTCCTTTACCTCTTTCAATATGGAGGGCAAAATATCTTCATCCAACAAATCAGTCAAACCAAACTCAACCACAGTCTCTTCAAGAAAATCCATGACTTTCTACATTACTTCAATATCTACATCTCTTTTTTCAATACTTGAGAACCCAGTATTGGTCATATTTTGCAGAGAATATTCATCTGCTGCACTTCTCAGATCTTGACCAACGAGATTAGCCCCAGCATATGAAGATGGTTCTGCGTTTGGGACATGGATGACTTGAGCAACAAGCGCAGATGCAATATCTCCCAACGCAAATAATTTCTTAGTGTTGACTATCATGATCATTTTCTGTCGTGTTTAGCTTTGTTTTTTTACTCTGAGGCAATGAGTACATATATACCCTTACAATCAGTGGGAGTTATTCTTAGATAAATTAGGAGCCCAGGGATATATACATCCATGTTACAGCTACAAAGAAGTACCGGCAGACCAAGAAAAAGAAGAAAAGAAAAAAACTTTCCCCAGCCGAGGTTATAACACTTTTCATCGGCAATTATTTTTAAGTCTGCGCTATGAATAACAAATCATTGGGAAAACCAGGAGTACTTCTTGAGATAAGCCTCATCCTTGATTGTTGATCACTTTGCAATGATCTTGTTTCTTTACACTTTTCTTGAGATACTCGCTGCTTATCTCAGGTTTCATTTCACCACTCATTAACAGTATCAAATGCATATGAGGATGATCTTTCGATGCGCGCTAATAGTTTGCACATCGTGGAATTAAAAATATTCTACTGCCGTCAGTGCTAGCATGCAAGACCAAAACATTGTTGTTGTTTGATAATTTTACTTGGCGAGATGTCGAGGAAAGTACCAAAATCAAATATTGCTGTTTCTCTCTGTATTCCAAACATATTTTCGCGAAACGGCATTAAGCCAATAAAGAACAAAGATTGATTACAGTTTGTTAGAGAACATCTGGTTTTTTCTGTTCTCTATGAGATTTAGATCCCAGAGAGGCCAAATTCATAATTGCTTTATCTTTTTGACTTCACGAAAAAGGAATCCCTAAAATACTCAAGAACGAGAGAATATCCTATAAGTTGTTCAAAATGATATCTGTCGTAACTCTCCGTAATGGAAGTGCATATATATGCGCTTACACAGACCCTCAGTCTCAAGCTGATGCCAGGGTCCTTACAGGAATACACGTAATCTCACGCTTACTATTCAGCTACTTCCTAGAATATCAAATCCATTAAATATTTTATCTCTCTGATCAGAAACTTGAAGCGGTGAAGAAAATGTTTTAAGGGGCTCGACATAATATTTGAGGAAGCGCATAATACAGCTGCGTGTAGTGAAGTAGTGAAATTTGCGCTTACATTGTAATCACTAATGGGGACGAGGATCCTCACATCATCATTCTTCGGTTCTTATTAGTGTAGATACACCGACGATAGAAACTTCAGTAGCCTCTGCCATAAATAGTCAATTGTTCTTAGTGTTTCTGATACAATTGCATAAGTTGACAGAAACTGTCATTGCTGGCAAGACATTAACCACCTACCAAGCTTTTGTAGAATTCTAAGATGGAGATTCACCAAAACTCGTGACATTAAAAGTGCAGAAATCCATAAAATCTTGGCTTTACGGAGAGCGAGGAGTCTTAAAAGCGATTCGAAAGTTCAGAAGTTTTGTTGCAGAGGGGATAAGAGAACGACTATAAATGTATATTTGGATGACTTCTCTGAGTAAGCAATAAGCAGTTACTTGACAGCTCATTGAAGGGATTTGTAGAAAGCAGATAAATTTACCAAAATTAGCCAACATTTATGAAACAAAGAGCGATAAAGTACATAAGGAATAACTTGTGCTTAGTGAATCATGAGTATTTGGGATTGCTGCAGTAAGTACTTTCAGTTTAAATCTTTGTTGGAGGTCGTTCAGAACCTGGCCTTTATCCTTAGATAGTCTTAGTATATTTCGTTTGTTAAATTGATTTATTGCCATAAGCTAATACTAATGTAAGTCAACTACCTAAGTATTCTCGATACCCATCACCATAGCGACCAAATCTTTCAGGGGATTTTCATTAGCGACTCGTTTTGCTTCAAGAATAATTCTTATCGCCGCAACATCAAGCAGATCTGTGTAGGGATGTATATTATTCTTCGAAGAAAACGAGTTTTCGATCTGGATTGGAGTCAATAAATTGCGCACTTCATCCGAGACAACAACCAAAATGTCGCCTTCTTGAGCACTCCATTTATACTGCAAGCTAGAATAAAGACCAGTTTCAGTAACATTTTCATTGACATTTCTGCAGATTTGAACCGGAGTTCCGTCAATTTGCTTTTGGCGCTTTGTTTCCTCAATTAATTGGTCCCCTCTGTATAAACCAGCCCAATGTGCACCCAAGGTATCGATCTGAATTATGTTGTATTTTTGAATGATCGCATTCATAGTCGAGACACATCCAGCAATATTCTTTTCGTAATTTTTTGATTTCAATTCCAACCACGAATCCAAATTCTCCCATGCTTGCTGTACTAAGTCATCAACGTCGTGTCCGAACTCCTTTTCGCTAGCACGAGTAAATCGATCCTCAATTGCGTCTGAAACCTCCTTATATAAGTCCCCAATATCTGCCCACTCTTCCATTTCCTCC
>NW_017387745.1:0-1522 GCF_001664035.1 Metschnikowia bicuspidata var. bicuspidata NRRL YB-4993 | reverse complement strand
GAGAGAAGAGAGAGAGAGAGAGAGAGAGAGAGAGAGAGAGAGAGAGAGAGAGAGAGAAAGAGAGAGGAACGAGGAAAGAGAGAAGAACGAGGAAAGAGAGAAGAACGAGGGAAAAGAGAGAAGAACGAGAGACGCGTATGGAGGGAAAATACAAAAATCAAGACAGGCAAAAGACAAGACAAGAAAGAGGCAGGAGAGCCCGGAATGAAGACGGCAGTGGCGGCCGCCGCCGCGAAAACAACAGAAACAACCACGACCCAAGGTCCGGGAGAGAGCACGGAAAAGCCGGAGACACCACACGGGACACGCGAGACGCACGCGGCGCGGCCCAAAAGCAACGGCCGTCTCAAAAGCCTCGCCAGGCAGCAGCGACGTGCGGCGGCCCTGCATGCGGCGGCGCGGTGCCGCAAAACATCTCATCCCACGATCTACGCCAGTCTCCAATCTACCCCCGCTACAGATATACGAGCAATAGCTGCAAAATCCGCCGGAACCTCGGCACGCGCCAGCCCATCCGCCATGCCCGAATTCGACGACGTGCTCCAGCCGGCGCACTACCGGCTGCAGCTCGACTACAACCCCATGGCCAGCATCGAGCGGTACACGGTGCTCTTGAAAGACGGCGAGACCACGGCCACCATCTACCCCGTGCAGCACGCGGACAGCTTGCCGGCCGGGTTGCTCGCGTTCTTGTGCGACGAGTTCAACATCGAGATCGAGCGCGGCGACACGTTCCTGTTTTTCGACACGTTGCACATCGAGTCGTTCCAGAACTACTGGTTCGGCGCGTTTGCCGGCGTGATGGTGTTGGGCGACCTGCCCGCGCTCGAGGGCCCCAAGCACTGGGAAAAGGAGTGCTTGGGCACGTTCTTCGTCAAGCCCAACTACCCGGGCCGCGCGTCGCACATCTGCACGGCCGGGTTCCTCGTCAACGCCGGCATCCGGGGCAAGGGTATCGGCCGCACGCTCGCAGACTGCTTCCTCCAGTGGGCGCCGCGCCTCGGCTACACGTACTGCGTGTTCAACCTCGTGTTCGAGACCAACGTGGCCGCGCGCAGCATCTGGGAGCTGCTCGGCTTCAAGCGCATCGGGCGCATCAAGTCCGCGGGCATCTTGAAGGGCCACGACGCCGCGGTGGACGCGCTCATCTACGGGCGCGAGCTCGTGGCCGTGGCCGACGCCACCTTGGGCGCGTACCGCTTCGACAAAATCAAGTACTACTTGGAGACCGGCAAGTACCCGCCCATGGCCGACCGCCAGGAGAAGCTGCGCCTCCGCCTGCTGGCCTCGCACTACCGCCTCCAGTACGGCAAGCTCATGCTCCGCGACCGCGAGGTGGTCAGCGACCCGGCCCGCCAGCTCCAGATCTGCTCCGAGCTCCACCTCGCCAGCCACGGCGGCATCAACAAGACCACGGCCGCGGTGCTGGAGAAGTACCACTGGACGCGCATCAAGGACACCGTGGCCGCGGCCATCCGCAACTGCGCCGCGTGCCGCGAGCTGGCCAAGGCCGACGCGCCCG
>NW_017387744.1:11765-12286 GCF_001664035.1 Metschnikowia bicuspidata var. bicuspidata NRRL YB-4993 | reverse complement strand
TAATCGAATGAATCTACCAAACCAAATCCTAAGCGAGGGTAATTAAGGAGCATGTGACGATAAATGGTGAAAATAATTGTGCATTTTTGGGTTGAAGGAAAGACTTTATAAACTTTCTATGTCTATTATGCTGAACCATTTTAATCTAACCTGCTTGCAGATGAGCGTTAATAATATTGCCCGAAAGTGTCAGAGGCATATCTTCATGTACTTCAGTCCTCAAGCTCCTAAAATAAAACTACAAGAACATGAGTATTTTAAATTAATAACACAGTATTCGATACTATTAAGATCGTGCCCTTTTTGAAATATTTTAGGTAAATTCTAGATTTACTGGTACTTCTTCGACCCTGAGCCGAAGGACTTCCAGTTAAATACAATTGAATGGTTCTGCCTATGTAATAGGGGCTTTTCAGACCATGCTTTGCGAAGAAGCGTAGACCTTGTTTCAGAAAGAGCGTCTTATAAAAATCTGTTTGACTGTCTTGTAGAAAATTCGAAAGTTTGTGCTCTTGAAGAGG
>NW_017387744.1:8747-11755 GCF_001664035.1 Metschnikowia bicuspidata var. bicuspidata NRRL YB-4993 | reverse complement strand
TTAGATTTACTGGCACTTCTTCGACCCTGAGCCGAAGGACTTCTATTTAAATACAATTGAATGGTTCTGCCTATGTAATAGGAGCTTTTCAGACCATGCTTTGCGAAGAAGCGTGGACCTTGTTTCAGAAAGAGCGCCTTATAAAAATCTGTTTGACTGTCTTGTAGAAAATTCGAAAGTTTGTGCTCTTGAAGAGGTTGACAGCTAAACTCAACAGTGTTCAACTTCTAGGTCAGAGTCCAATAAGATGTTTTTGTTTTTGAACAAATAGTCAGCTTTGAACATATTGCTTTTCTTTTTTTCCTCTTTTCCGGTTTCTCTTCAGTCAGAAACTAAATTAGAAACCTCACGCGGAGCTCAACACTCATTATTCTATCTTCTCGTTTAGTCACCACAAAAAAAGGTTAAAGATAGCACACGCTTGCTTTGTTTTTTTGTTAATAAAGCTCTCCGGAACATGACTCGATTGAAACAGGTCAATTACTACTCATTGCAGGGCTCTGAAACAATGCTATTCGAACCTCAAGCTCAGCCATTTAGCAGTGATGTACAATATTTCTGTCAATCAGTCTAGGTCATGAAGCTTGAAAAACAACGTGTCAAGTAAGGCGCTTTTTGAAGTAGTCAAATTTATCAAATGAGTTTAACAAGACTTTCAATATTCAGCTGTCAAATAACCGAACCGTAAACAAAATCTTCTTTTGATCATTGCATTCAATGTACTACCATTGACACCAATAAAATCCCAAAAAAAGAACGTCATTTAGTTATGATAAATTTTGTAAGTCAGTCTTTTCAAACTTTTACTCAAAACCTGCACTATTCGATTGATCTATTCAGGAGATCCCACTGGAATTATTAAAGAAATACAACGATTCAACTGTACGATGTATTCTTCTTCGTACCACGTCATTCACAATACTGTGAATGACTCTTCAAATAGTTGTTGCCTTGCGACTACAATTTTGCAAAATGACTCCTATTTCCAACTTAAGGGTTTACTTCAAGTGCTTGCGGAAATTACAGGGATATCCGACATTTAATCAACATACTGTCAGAAAACAATATTCCTCCGACTCTCTTTCTCTACTGGCTGGTCTAGAAATCACTCCACATCAGTATTAAAATCTGGGGTTTATACTCACAAATCTCCACTTCAGTTCTTGTATGCAAGATCTTGATTACGTTATCCTATACGCATATCTTTGAATAGAAACACCAGGTGGTTACTACAGTTCTTGATTATTTCTGCACTATGTGAGCTGTAGCTCATACCAGGTCACCTTATACGGCGGGCCTTGCACTGAAGTGCTTACAAATGGTGAGCAATATCTCATCGTGTTGTAAATCTAGCGTAAAACAATTACTAAAAATCTTGGCAAGCAAACACAACAAAGTTTTTAGTACTGGTTATGCAGCTGAAAAAAATATACATGACAAAGCTGTTCCGCCTATAGCTAACAAAATTTGCTTGGCAAGCACAAGCTCTTGGTATTGTATGTCTTATGGACGCAGAAACAGCGCTATATTTCTTCTTGTTGCTTTGATCCTTAAAAAAGCAAATCATAGGAATTCACAGTTTTTGATCTTAAATGAACTAAAAGCACTAAAAAGATAGCTCTCAATTCTGGGCGTTAAGGTGACCAAGTTTTCGAAATTGACTATTTCAATACAAGCAGGCTTTTTGATGTAAAGTTCAATAATTCACTAAAACCATTTGTTGGCCTTGTGTCACAAAACAGCCTCTTGATTATGATCCGCCAAGCCTCAAAAGAATGGGGTTTGGAAACTTTTGTGAATTTTACCTTGTGAGTCACAGACTCGACGGAAGGACTCCTTCAGTCTTTGAGACCTTGTTCAACACATCCGCTGAAACCGCTATGATTTCTATACATTGTTTTTACTGGCTATTGTTCTAGCCGTCTCTTTTCAAGGTGCTGTATGCAAAAAGTTTACTCCTATATTTTATGCCCTCCCTTTAAGATTGGAAACTCGAAGACTTTTCTTCTCTTGTCACGTAGATGAGCAAGAAGAAACTAGGCATTCTTCAAATCTATTTTCAAATAAGTAAGCTTCTACATCCATCGATTACTATGAAATTTTGAAATAGCATATGGGATCAAGTTCACACAATGAGACAACAAATATCCGCTAATTCCGTAGCGATTTCATTTTTATTCAGCGTGGTGTGTGCTGTGGTGATTAGCCACGACACTTTTCAAACATCTGTTAGCGCTATGTACCTAGCCAATTATACAGTCAGTGATAACACACATTATTCTATAATCAATGCCCCTTTCATCAATTTCCAGGACTCGTTCTTGAACTATGGTGAGTTCATGGTGACTATGACTAAGAGCTTGTCGACAGTGGTGAGAATGATGGGGAGAGACTTCAAAAATTCAGGTACAGTTGTTTTCAACTCATTCAAGGTGAACACTTTTTCTGAATATCACATCACAGCTTCTGGGTCATTTGTTAATATGGGAGATATGTACTTTGGTGTTCGTGGAAATAGGTATGGCGTTTCGCCATTTTATGTGACGTCCATGTCCTCTTGGTATAATACTGGGATGATGATCTTCCAGTCAGAGTACGGAGAACAGGCTGAGTTGCGGATACTGCGTTATGATTCTGAAGGCGTTATCTCTCCCATTAAAAACTATGGCTCTATCTGCCTTAACAACACTCACTGGCCAATATACACAAATATTGAAGGTAATGGTTGTATTGTTGTGAGCCCTTCCTCGCAGTTGGACTTGCTGTTCTTGGAAAGCTACTATAGCATAGCAGAAGCCCAAACTATTTTCTTGGAGTCAGCCACTTCTGTGTTGGAAATCTTTGCGTTGGAATCCTGGGTAGGCGACGTTCCTGTCATTAAAGTCGCCGGCTTTGGTCAAAGTAACCAAGTTCGGCTTCATACTGTTCATGGAGATAATCAATATCGTTATGATAATGACACGGGTAGAGTGGAAGTGTTTATTGCAAGGGTTCATAGAGTCACCTTC
>NW_017387744.1:0-3377 GCF_001664035.1 Metschnikowia bicuspidata var. bicuspidata NRRL YB-4993 | reverse complement strand
ACACAGAGACCATCCCAAAACAGCCCTCGCCAGACATGAGCCACACGTGCGTCAGCTGTGCGCTCGAGTTCCCCGACGCCCCCGCCCAGCGGGCCCACATGAAACTGGACTGGCATCGCTACAACTTGAAGCGCCGCGTGGCACAGCTCCCCGCCATCAGCGAGGCCGTGTTTGTGGACAAAATCGCGCAGATGGCCGCCGACGACGAGCTGTCGGAGGACGTCCGTGCCGCCAAGGCCGCACGCAAACAGGTCACCAAGAAGGACGTGCGGCGCCAGCAGAAAGAGGCCTTGCAGGCGCAGCGCCGCGAGCTTCTTGCGGCCCGCGAGCGGCTCCAGGACCAGTTCGGGCTGCTCCGCGTGGCGGCCTCTGCAAGCTTGTCTGAGGGGCCCAACGACTTGTCTAAAGAACCCAAAGACTTGTCTAAAGAACCCAAAGACTTGTCTAAAGAACCCAAAGACTTGTCTAAAGAACCCAAAGACTTGTCTAAAGAACCCAGCGACCTGTCTAAACAGCACAAAGACTTGTCTCATGAGCCCCCAGCCTCGTCGGAGGAACCCAACCCGTCGCCCGCGCCGCCCGCGTCGCCAGAAGAACAGCTCGTGGCCCAGAAGCTCGCCAACCGCGTGCACATCCCCGTGACCACGTGCCTCTTCTGCCCGGCCTCCAAGCACCTGCACTTCGCCTCGTTGGACGACAACTTGGCCCACATGTTCAAGGCCCACGGGCTCTACGTGCCCGAGAAGTCCTACTTGGTGGACCCCGAGGGCTTGGTCGCCTACTTGGGCGAGAAGATCGGGCTCGGAAACGTGTGTCTCGTGTGCTCGTACCAGGGCAAGAACATCGACGCCGTGCGCTTGCACATGCTCTCGAAGCGCCACATGCAGATCCCCTATGAGGACGAGCAGCACAAGTTGGAGATCTCCGACTTTTACGACTTCACGGCGTCCTACGGCCCCGCCGACGCCGACGCCTGGGAGGACGTGTCCGACGACGCCGGCTCGGATGTCGACGGCTCGGATGCCGACGGCTCGGACGACGACGACTCGACATCCCGGACGACCCGCTCATCGACATGGGCACGGAGCTCATCTTGCCCTCGGGCGCCGTAGTGGGCCACCGCTCCATGGCCAGGTACTACCGCCAGAACCTCGCCCCGGAGAAGATCTTATCTGAAGGCCAAGGCACGGTCATTGCGGCGGAAACCAGGCACTTCGCGGCGCCTGCCCAGAGACACCAGCTTGCCATGGCCAAGCGTGCGTGGGGCCACCAGAAGAAGAGGGAGGACACGAACGACAGACGCGCGCAGAAGTTCATCAACAACCAGCCGCATTTCAGAGACCCGCTCTTGCAGTAGACGCGTGTTCTGCTGCCTGCGTGGCCCTGCTGTTGCTGCCTCGGCTGCGGCTGCTTGCTGTTGTAGCCCCGCTTGTCGCTTCCTCGCTTGTTGCTTCCTCGCTTGTTGTTGCCCGCTTGCTGTTGCCCGCTTGCTGCTGCCCGCCTGTGTCCTGCTGATTATGGCGCCGCTCTCTGGCCCTAAACCATTGCTTCGTGCAGTATCGCTTTCCTCGGCTTGTTCTGCCCTGACATCAGAACCCCGGCTCACGTGGATACGCTGGTACGCTGCATGGCATCATGCTTCGGGCCATTGGCTTGTCCTGTCAACTGCGCCCCGTCCCCTCAGGCACAACGTTTGGATCCTATGGCCGGCTGGCGGCGTAGGCGTGCTACCTCGGCTGCTCCAGCTGAGTTGCTCTGATGTATATATCTCCGCGAGGATTCTCTTTTCGACTCACGTCTTCCTGGCGGCCTGGACCGTGGCTCACCTGAAGACTAGCTTTTAGAGAAGTATTTATGAATATATCGAGGTCTTTGGGGCTCTTGGCTATGATCCTGGAAGCTGTACACTCAGGGAGGAGCGTGACTACAAATCAACTTCGGAGCTAAGAGTTGGCACCTTCAAGTCAATGGAGAGGAGAAGCTCAAGTCTCCGTGCTCCAGTGAGCTGGACTGCTATTCAACGTATCGTGTGCAAAACATCACATCCTCTATGCATTCCGGTTTTGCTCAGCTGAAGAAATTCAAGGACGCTTCGATTGGAGCTGACCAAATCATGCATGAGTGTTGCCAACATCAAGTGCATCCTAGCTCATTTCTTATTTTTCGCTGGTGTTATTAGTCTGGTAGCAGTTCACAGAGCAACGCAACTGATTGACAATAAATGGAATGGCTCAACAGCCTCCTCAAATGAGGCCTGGCATTGTGTTTTCTCAATCACTACGCCTTGCATCGGGTCTGCCGAGTCTCTAGTGTTTTGATGTTACACCCGGAAACACCACAAGAGCCATAGAGTTCTTGATTTTGGATTTTCGATATGTGTTCGAGCAGAATCTCAGGAAAGCTGGGGTGCTCTCCAGAAAACATGAGATCTGAAAGAAATCACCCAAGTTTCTTCGGCGCCCAAAACACGAAGCCGATTTGCAGTACTCGACCACAAACAATAGTGTCTAATTTTCACTTCTAGTATCACTCAAATTTACACTCCCAAAAAAAAGACAGTCTGAGTCAGAATACAACAAATCTTCATCAGTGTATAGCTTGCTCTCGATGACACCGGCTATCATGTCTTACGCCAAATGCTAGGCCTTCTGTTTCGTAGAAGCGTACATACTTAGAACAGGCTCATATGGAATGCAAGCTCTTTTGCTAAGTTCACTTGGGGTGCCCAATGTATCACAGAAAAACTGTTATAGTCTCCTTAGAAATACTTTAGTAGGCTCCAAACCAAGAGAAAAACACATATAAAAGCTTTCACTAAGTGCAATAGCACTGCGTGCTTCTTCTTAAAAACTCAATCCGCCGCCTGCATGATGATATTCAAAAATCGGACTTTTGGCTCTCGATGCCACACTATCAGATGCCATATCGGATAGGTGATTAATCAGAGACTTGGTCAGTAATCAGTACTCCAAATGCTCTGAGACAAGAATCCTGTTAAATATTGCATAAGCACTTTTCCACTTCATTTAGTTTCTACCACTGTGGTACTTAGAATTAAGAGAGCTGACTCAAAAAACTTCAGAAGCGTGTTTCTACTTTTCAAAACAGACGCATGGTCCACCGAAGCTTAATCGTGTGATTGGGTTCTATTACTTGGCATATTTTGTTTTAATATCTCAAAAGTACGAAACGCCTAAGGATTGTTCAAGAAAACTGCCGAAACAAATACAGCACCTTTGCTTTACCAATGCAAGGCCTCGAGCACTTATGGTGTCACGTGATACCGGCTGGGTGCAAATTGCCATGTAGCAGTCACACAAAATCATAGACTCAAAGTCTCATCTCAAACCAATATACATAAGCTCTATTATATATCG
>NW_017387743.1:13627-15930 GCF_001664035.1 Metschnikowia bicuspidata var. bicuspidata NRRL YB-4993 | reverse complement strand
ATTCCCCTTGTCCGTACCAGTTCTAAGATGGTTGTTAGTGAGGGTAGGGTGATGAGGGTGGGTGGGAAGAGGGACGAAACGGACCCCAGGTCCTTCCCGAGGGAAAGTCCTAGGTTCCATAACATATCTCCGCCGCACTTAGCCTCACACCCTGAATCCTCCAACCCTTAGAGCCAATCCTTATCCCGAAGTTACGGATCTATTTTGCCGACTTCCCTTATCTACATTATTCTATCAACTAGAGGCTGTTAACCTTGGAGACCTGCTGCGGATATCAGTACGACTTGGCATGAAAGTAAATCCTTCCTGTGGATTTTCAAGGACCGTCGTAGGCGCACCGGACAATCAATAAATGATTGCTCTTCCAGCCATAAAACCCCATCTCTGGTTAATCCATCCAGGGTCATAAGCTGTTAGAAGAAAAAGAAAACTTCTTCCAGGGCCCACGCCGACGTCTCCACATTCAGTTACGTTACCGTGAAACTCCATATCCAAGTTCTGGAATATTAACCAGATTCCCTTTCCCTCGACCCTCTGAAAAATAGAGGAGTTAAATCAGGTTTAACTTAGAGGTTAGGATCGACTAACCCATGTTCATCTGCTGTTGACATGGAACCTTTCCCCACTTCAGTCTTCAAAGTTCTCATTTGAATATTTGCTACTACCACCAAGATCTGCACTAGAGGCAGTTCGACCCAGATTCACATCCAAGGCTTCGTCACTACCTCCACGCCTGCCTACTCCAAACAACAAGATATTGTTTGGGCGAAGTATAAGTAACACGCTTAAGCGCCATCCATTTTCAGGGCTAGTTCATTCGGCCGGTGAGTTGTTACACACTCCTTAGCGGATTCCGACTTCCATGGCCACCGTCCGGCTGTCTAGATGAACTAACACCTTTTGTGGTGTCTGATGAGCGTGTATTCTGGCACTTTAACTTCACGTTCGGTTCATCCCGCATCGCCAGTTCTGCTTACCAAAAATGGCCCACTAAAAGCTCTACATTCATGCCTACCTTTAATTAAAAAAGGAAGGCTTCTTACATATTTAAAGTTTGAGAATACGCTAAGGCTATTTCGCCCCGAGACGTCTAATCATTCGCTTTACCTCATAAAACTGTTTGTAACGAGCTTCTGCTATCCTGAGGGAAACTTCGGCAGGAACCAGCTACTAGATGGTTCGATTAGTCTTTCGCCCCTATACCCAGATTCGACGATCGATTTGCACGTCAGAACCGCTACGAGCCTCCACCAGAGTTTCCTCTGGCTTCACCCTATCCAGGTATAGTTCACCATCTTTCGGGTCCCAACAGCCATGCTTACTCACATCAGGGTTTAGGCCTTGATGTGGTCGGAGCTGCACCTTTTTGAGGGGTTCGCTCCTATTACTTTCATTGCGCGTTTGGGTTTTGAAGAACTCAAACACTCGCATAGACGTTAGACTCCTTGGTCCGTGTTTCAAGACGGGCGACTTGCAACCATTACGCCAGCATCCTAGGATGAATCCGCAGGCCTCGGGATGAGATGGAAGTTTTGGAAGAGGTCTATAATACTCGAGAGTTACATTTCCTTTTCTTTTTTCCTTCCCCTCGCCCCGATGCTGGCCCAACCAAAAGGTTGTGTCTGCTTGCAAGCCCTTCCCTTTCAACAATTTCACGTACTTTTTCACTCTCTTTTCAAAGTGCTTTTCATCTTTCCATCACTGTACTTGTTCGCTATCGGTCTCTCGCCAATATTTAGCTTTAGATGGAATTTACCACCCACTTAGAGCTGCATTCCCAAACAACTCGACTCTTTGGTGGTCAAAGAAAATAGAACAAAACGGATTCTTTACGGGGCTATCACCCTCCATGGCGCCATTTTCCAATGGACTTAAGAATGTTTGAACTAACTGAGACCACCTTCAAATTACAATTCCCGGAGGATTTCAAATTTGAGCTTTTGCCGCTTCACTCGCCGTTACTGAGGCAATCCCTGTTGGTTTCTTTTCCTCCGCTTATTGATATGCTTAAGTTCAGCGGGTAGTCTTACGAAGATGAGGAAGGATTGGAAGAATCTAAAACTTATTCTAGAGTCATTTGATATTTAGACCTGGAGTCAAGACCAAACCAAGAGGTTTGAGAGTAAATATCGCTCATCCACGCATGCCTTGAGGAATACCTTAAGGCGCAATGTGCGTTCAAAAATTCAATGATTCACGTCTGCAAGTCATATTACGTATCGCAATTCGCTGCGTTCTTCATCGATGCGAGAACCAAGAGATCCGTTGTTGAAAGTTTTTTTTTTTAAAAAGTTTGTTGAAAG
>NW_017387743.1:2065-6444 GCF_001664035.1 Metschnikowia bicuspidata var. bicuspidata NRRL YB-4993 | reverse complement strand
AGCTGCATTCCCAAACAACTCGACTCTTTGGTGGTCAAAGAAAATAGAACAAAACGGATTCTTTACGGGGCTATCACCCTCCATGGCGCCATTTTCCAATGGACTTAAGAATGTTTGAACTAACTGAGACCACCTTCAAATTACAATTCCCGGAGGATTTCAAATTTGAGCTTTTGCCGCTTCACTCGCCGTTACTGAGGCAATCCCTGTTGGTTTCTTTTCCTCCGCTTATTGATATGCTTAAGTTCAGCGGGTAGTCTTACGAAGATGAGGAAGGATTGGAAGAATCTAAAACTTATTCTAGAGTCATTTGATATTTAGACCTGGAGTCAAGACCAAACCAAGAGGTTTGAGAGTAAATATCGCTCATCCACGCATGCCTTGAGGAATACCTTAAGGCGCAATGTGCGTTCAAAAATTCAATGATTCACGTCTGCAAGTCATATTACGTATCGCAATTCGCTGCGTTCTTCATCGATGCGAGAACCAAGAGATCCGTTGTTGAAAGTTTTTTTTTTTAAAAATGTTTGTTGAAAGATAAGATTTTGTTTGTTTTCCTAGAAAGAGTGTATTATATTTTTTTTTAATGATCCTTCCGCAGGTTCACCTACGGAAACCTTGTTACGACTTTTACTTCCTCTAAATGACCAAGTTTGACCAGTTTCTCAGCATTAACCCGGGTTGCCCCAGCTTAAAGCTTAATCCAGAGGCCTCACTAAGCCATTCAATCGGTAGTAGCGACGGGCGGTGTGTACAAAGGGCAGGGACGTAATCAACGCAAGCTGATGACTTGCGCTTACTAGGAATTCCTCGTTGAAGAGCAAAAATTACAATGCTCTATCCCCAGCACGACGGAGTTTCTCAAGATTTCCCAAACCTCTCGGCTAAGGTAAACTCGCTGGCTCCGTCAGTGTAGCGCGCGTGCGGCCCAGAACGTCTAAGGGCATCACAGACCTGTTATTGCCTCAAACTTCCATCGACTTGAATTCGATAGTCCTTTTATGGCGCAAACCCAACAAAATTGTTAAGCTGCGCAAATAAAAGCTAAGGTCTCGTTCGTTATCGCAATTAAGCAGACAAATCACTCCACCAACTAAGAACGGCCATGCACCACCACCCACAAAATCAAGAAAGAGCTCTCAATCTGTCAATCCTTATTGTGTCTGGACCTGGTGAGTTTCCCCGTGTTGAGTCAAATTAAGCCGCAGGCTCCACTCCTGGTGGTGCCCTTCCGTCAATTCCTTTAAGTTTCAGCCTTGCGACCATACTCCCCCCAGAACCCAAAAACTTTGATTTCTCGTAAGGTGCTGGGCGCGTCATTTACATGAGGCGTCGCCCAATCCCTAGTCGGCATAGTTTATGGTTAAGACTACGACGGTATCTGATCATCTTCGATCCCCTAACTTTCGTTCTTGATTAATGAAAACGTCCTTGACAAATGCTTTCGCAGTAGTTAGTCTTCAGAAAATCTAAGAATTTCACCTCTTACAACTGAATACTAATGCCCCCGACCGTCCCTATTAATCATTACGATGGTCCTAGAAACCAACAAAATAGAATCATCGTCCTATTTTATTATTCCATGCTAAAAGATTCAAGCGCTTGCCTGCTTTGAACACTCTCATTTACTCAAAGTAATTATGGCCCACCCCCCTGAAGGGATAAGCCATGGAAGGGCGGTCCCAAAAAGTACTCACAAATAAGTGGACCTCCTGGGGCCACCCCAAAATTCAACTACGAGCTTTTTAACTGCAACAACTTTAATATACGCTCTTGGAGCTGGAATTACCGCGGCTGCTGGCACCAGACTTGCCCTCCAATTGTTCCTCGTTAAGGTATTTACATTGTACTCATTCCAATTACAAGACCCAAAAGGGCCCTGTATCGTTATTTATTGTCACTACCTCCCTGTGTCAGGATTGGGTAATTTGCGCGCCTGCTGCCTTCCTTGGATGTGGTAGCCGTTTCTCAGGCTCCCTCTCCGGAACCGAACCCTTATTCCCCGTTACCCGTTGAAACCATGGTAGGCCTCTATCCTACCATCGAAAGTTGATAGGGCAGAAATTTGAATGAACCATCGCCGGCCCGAGGCCATGCGATTCGACAAGTTATTATGAATCATCTAAGGTTGTTGATTTTTTATCTAATAAATACAGCCCTTCCAGAGGTTGGGCTTGAATGCATGTATTAGCTCTAGAATTGCCAGGCGTATGCCAATTAGCAAGGTACTATCAAATAAACGATAACTGATTTAATGAGCCATTCGCAGTTTCACTGTATAGATTGTTTATACTTAGACATGCATGGCTTAATCTTTGAGACAAGCATATGACTACTGGCAGGATCAACCAGATAACTACAGAAACTGAAGTTTTTTTTGGTTTGAAGCTGAAAGAGTCCACAGATTTCTCTTCCTGTTCTGATGGGTATCATGGTGTGATACTTGGTCAGAACAGTTGGAGGGGGTCTGAGATACCCCCGTTGATTTGAAGATTATTTTGCCATAGGCTAGTAATCCACCAAACCCATCATTGCTTGCCCCGACGTTCATCGGCACAAGACTGAAGGATTCTTTGAGTCCACGTCGACTGGTCGAAACCAGAACCAACGCAGGCTCAGAGGCCAAAGAGATGAACTATACAACATATAAAGTAGAATAAGAGAGATTGAGACAAGGAGAAAAAGAGAAAAGATTGAGGCAGGTAGATTTAGTAGGGTGGGTTTTAGAGACAGATGGTTGAGAAGAGGAACGTTCTATCTTATCTCTACGTAAAGGGACCGATGATGAATTTTGGTTGGTATAATTTTGGACCGCCTGAAACTTTATCAAAATAAATACTCACCTGATTCCAGTTAGCTCCAAAACTTTCGCTCCCTGCCCTAGAAATATCAGCTCCAGAAATCTTCTCACTGCTCCAACCCACATCATTCAAACCTCACCCAGCATAAAGCATAGATGAAACTCAAACAACATAAATCTTCACAAAACTTCTGAAACCTTTATCTCTAAAACAGAAAACTAGGCCCCGAAACAAACCTTCACCAGAAGAATATCTTCTTCCAATATCACCCCAAACAATTCAAAACCATACCTCACAAAAACCACCATGAAAACTCATGCAGTGATCGTCTGGTACAATTCCAAATCAACAACTTCACTGAATGAAAAACTCATCCAACTTCGTCTTTAAGAAGATCCAACCTTTAAACAAAATCTGACCATGAGACGCACTCAAGTAAGTCTACTTTGTGTGGTGTAAAGATGTGTTTTTTTCTCCTTATATATCCTCCGAACATTGGATGCACCCAGAGTGCGGCTCAAAATATTGTGCGTGGGGCCACATTTTTATGTCCGGGGCCAAGGGTTTATGTCCGGGGCCTAGGTGCGAAAAGCGCGGGGCCAGAGTGTATAAAGTGCGTGGAACCTCTAGGGCCAAGGCCAATCTTTTTTCGGGGCGCGCGTGAAAAAGTTGCATTTCAAAACTCAGAAAAAAGATTTTTATGCACCTACGGATTTACACGCAGGAGCGCGCAGACCTGCAAAAATCCGTGAAAAATCCATCTTTTTTCGCCAGACCGCGCTCCTGTACACTGCACCAGGGCCGACGAAAAACTGTGGCTCACCCCATAGTTAACCATAGTTAAGGCGTCGGCCCATCGCGCCTGAATACAGGATTGTCCAGAATAGGATTTTTTGGGCCGACAAAATCTTTTTTCGCCGCTGTGCGGGCCAGTACACCCCACCAAAAAAACTCTTAACTATGGTGGCCCCCATAGTTAACCATAGTTAACCATAGTTAAGGATGGGATGTACACTTTAAAATTTCCACTTGTCATTTTTTTCCAAATTCCTTAACAAATGCGCACTAATCTGGCACACACTATACATTCCCCGAAAAAACAAAAAGGTTTAGTACCTTGTGCAATTGTTTGTAGTACTATTTACGTTGTTAAAAATCGAAAAATAATTGGATAAAAATGAAATTAAAATTTTATATAGGGAATGATATGTGGGGAATCCGAATATGTAATTAGATTTTCGAGATCTTTTTTGGTTGTTGCTGTGGAGCAAAAAAAGTTGCGGAAATCGTTGTCACGCGGGCAACTGACACGTGCCATTTTGTTTGACACATGATTCGGGTCATTCAGCATTTTCTCTAAATATTAAGCGAAGAAAATTTCAGAAAAGGATGTGGCGTGGGTGTTAAATCGTGAAATTTAGTATTTTGTTAGGGGAAATCTGGGCTTATGTGCAGTCCGCGGAGGTTGCCGAAATGTCCGAGATGACCCCTGACGACACCAAATGTCACTTTTCAAAAATTTCACGTACGAAAAAAACTAAGACCACTTTGGGAGAGAACCCATGGCTGAAAATGACG
>NW_017387743.1:0-2045 GCF_001664035.1 Metschnikowia bicuspidata var. bicuspidata NRRL YB-4993 | reverse complement strand
CAATGTCACCTTGCAAGCATAAATCCTTTGCATACGACTTAGACTACAACTGGGTATTGTAAGTGGCTGAGAGGCCTTTGTTGCCTCGAATCACTGAGATTAAGCCTTTGTTGGATGGTTTGTGGACTCTGTCCATACTCTCTGGCTGGGAGTCGTGTAATGATCATTTGTTTATTGGAGGTCTCTGTCAAAGACCTTGATTTGTGAATGGTTGTACATGGTGGGTGTGGGTGTGGGTTTGGGTGGTGTGGGTTTGGCTGAGAAGGGCGGATAGAAAGGGGTCTCCCCCCACTCTACTCTCCACTCCCCAATCCTCCGTTTCCTCCTCTCTTCCCCTTCATTCAAACTCCCTCCACCTCAACACGCTCCCCACGTCCGCGGCCCCACGTCCCCTTTATCCCCGCCACTTTGCAAATTCCGCCGCTTGTGCTACATCTATAGTCTATGTGTTCTGGTCCCACCCAAGAATGGTCCCCGTGCCCGCCTCAAGAATTCCTACTTTGACTGGCTTTTCTTCCCACGACGTGCCCCCACCAATGGCCGCTAGTTTGCAAAAATATTCCCAGAAATCATCCTCGGACAAGGCCGGGTCTATGCAGGGAGCTCCCGGAAAGATGGATAAATATTCTCAAAAATCCATCTCGGAGCCGGCCTCCTGTATGCAGGTCGCCGGAAAGATTCAAAATAATCTTTGAGTCTGGAAATATATTTCCGAAATGCGGGGGAAAATGACGTGTCCAAATGACGTCAGACATCACGTGTGGAACGTCACGTTTGGAAGGTCACGTGTGGAACGAGGCTCCAGCCCTAATCACGTGACGTCTGACTCCGCGCCGAGGAAGAGTCAACCCGCCACGTCACCATACTTTTTCCAAACCTTCTAACTCCACACACAAAATTTTCCCGAACTTCAAACAAAGCTTAATCGACTCCTAATATCAACATTACACTACTAGATTTTAATATCAACACCATAGGCAGATGTCTTGGTGGAGTTGCGAATTTTCCGTCGTGCCGAGGCCCAAAACCCTCGATTTGGCTCTAACTCCATCAATATTAACGGCACAAAAAAACTAATTTGATATTCGTCATTTTCAGCCATGGGTTCTCTCCCAAAGTGGTCTTAGTTTTTTTCGTACGTGAAATTTTTGAAAAGTGACATTTGGTGTCGTCAGGGGTCATCTCGGACATTTCGGCAACCTCCGCGGACTGCACATAAGCCCAGATTTCCCCTAACAAAATACTAAATTTCACGATTTAACACCCACGCCACATCCTTTTCTGAAATTTTCTTCGCTTAATATTTAGAGAAAATGCTGAATGACCCGAATCATGTGTCAAACAAAATGGCACGTGTCAGTTGCCCGCGTGACAACGATTTCCGCAACTTTTTTTGCTCCACAGCAACAACCAAAAAAGATCTCGAAAATCTAATTACATATTCGGATTCCCCACATATCATTCCCTATATAAAATTTTAATTTCATTTTTATCCAATTATTTTTCGATTTTTAACAACGTAAATAGTACTACAAACAATTGCACAAGGTACTAAACCTTTTTGTTTTTTCGGGGAATGTATAGTGTGTGCCAGATTAGTGCGCATTTGTTAAGGAATTTGGAAAAAAATGACAAGTGGAAATTTTAAAGTGTACATCCCATCCTTAACTATGGTTAACTATGGTTAACTATGGGGGCCACCATAGTTAAGAGTTTTTTTGGTGGGGTGTACTGGCCCGCACAGCGGCGAAAAAAGATTTTGTCGGCCCAAAAAATCCTATTCTGGACAATCCTGTATTCAGGCGCGATGGGCCGACGCCTTAACTATGGTTAACTATGGGGTGAGCCACAGTTTTTCGTCGGCCCTGGTGCAGTGTACAGGAGCGCGGTCTGGCGAAAAAAGATGGATTTTTCACGGATTTTTGCAGGTCTGCGCGCTCCTGCGTGTAAATCCGTAGGTGCATAAAAATCTTTTTTCTGAGTTTTGAAATGCAACTTTTTCACGCGCGCCCCGAAAAAAGATTGGCCTTGGCCCTAGAGGTTCC
>NW_017387742.1:19107-27465 GCF_001664035.1 Metschnikowia bicuspidata var. bicuspidata NRRL YB-4993 | reverse complement strand
ATCTTGGGATTGCCTCACATTTTTTCCTGGTATATGCCCTCTTGATCCTGGGGTACAGGTGCCAACTTCCGATAACCGATAGCAAGGGATTCGATTACTGGTCACTGAAACTGTAGCGTCTACTAGTGCCGTGAGCAGCGAGGCGATTTTGCAGAGATTTGTAGCACTGGTCCAAAATATGCACTGGTTTCGTGTGAACGCCGCGCTGACATAAAAAATGCCCCATTCGTCGGCATTGGATACAGGCAAACATATGAGAAAAGCTTTTTGATCAATTTTGCCGTACGAAGGTTCGCTGGCGGGCCAGCTGGCGTCTGTGAAACCAGAATGTAAATAAGGGATGTAAATTACGAGCTCAGGGGCCGTTTGGATGAAAAACTCGTGATCCCTCAGAGGTATGGAAACTGCAATTAAAGAAGAGGCCTCCTATTTGAGACACTGTTCAAGGCCATCAAATTTAAGTCCTTCGGCAGGACATTGGCGGGCTGTGACAGGGTGAGAAATCTTATTTATTTCTTTTTCAAATGCCCAGAAGTCTCCGAGTCTTCTTTTGGCCGGTGACGTCGCGCAAGTCTTTTCAAGAAATGGTGCAGGCAGGTTCAACCTCCTAATTCAGCTGGTCGTTGGATTATATGTAAATCTTACCAAAACAAGCGATGCGTGGCTCAAAACATGACATTGCCGCTAAGGTCAAGACGGCGTTTTCTCCTTTTTAGCCGTGTGTGATATCCCCGCCTTGCAACCGATGTGGAGCCGCAATTCTGGTTTGGCTTGTCTTTGCAATGGGGATTCCCAAATACGACTAGAGAATGGGAATCTTAATTCCGGAATTCCATGTCTCTGTAGGGTCACTCTATGCGCATAAATTTTATTGTAAGCATGGGGTGGAAAACCGGAGCAGTCGTAGTGAGCTGAAACGTGGGTTTATTGGCCCAGCCGAACCCAACTTTTTCCCAGATCTTATCCATTCAACAATGTCTCCGATATTCGCACCGGCAAAGAAACAGGAATGCTGAAGTAAGAATCTCGAAAATTGGAAGCTTCTATATTTCACGTGTGGTCAGTCAAGGGCCCTCCAAACCCAAAGTGGCTCAACTCGCTTGGTCCTGCCCTGCGCCTTTGGGACCTGCAATTATAATTCCCAGGGATTCCGGGCCGCTTTCGACTTTCCCTGAAAGAAGTGATTATTTCACCTCTCATAGGTTCCAAAAATCGCCCGCTCATGTTTCGTTTGTTTATTTTTCACTGATGCACCACTAATTAGGCTCAAGGCTGTTACGTGCTCATGCTTGTTTTTTGCTACTTTGAGCCAATGGCCCAGCGCGCATGGTTCATACCTCATGCGGAGAAGCTATTTGACTGTCCCATCTTGCTGTTTTAAAATCACCCAATGACTGTTCTTGGCCCCTGCCCGCTAGCACCCAAGGAGGCACCGCATTCATAATTTTCAGCCATAAATTAGCCATCGCCACGCAACGGGACGAATGGGAGGTACTGATTTCCCGACGCTCTCATTCGCTCGTATCTGGCAATAGTCTATGACGTAGGGCCGGGTGGAGTCCGAGGTATAAAGTCGTAATTTCACGAATATTCAAAGAGACAATTCAGACCCAAGGCACAAGGATCTCGCAGGCCGCCACCTTCATCCGACACGAATCTTCACCCCTCTCTGCTTACTTACTTTTGGTCATGTGACGATTGGCCGCGCCCGATCCGATGGCCCCGGTTGCGAGCGGGCGGTTTTGGTCTCGCAAAACACTATCACGTGACCCGGCCTCTTCCGCCATGTCTCGGCCAACTAACAGCGCCTATTCCTGACCCCCACACGGACCACAAAAAACGACGTCGATCTCTCGCGTGCCTGCCTCAGATCAATGGTTCAAATCTTCAAATCGTCGCTGATTTTCGATTTCGACTTCAAAACGACATCTGTGGCGTATCTCAATCGGTACCCCAACCCCTACGCCCAACATGTGCTTAGTTCTGATACTCTCGAATGCTTTGTGGATTCGGAGGGCCGGCTTAACACGACACGGCTAGTGGTCAAAAAAGGCCTGCTTCCCGAATTTGTCAAGCCGTTCATGGGCAACAAGAGCCTCGAGCTGTGGGTGATCGAAAAGTCCATTATCGACCGAAATCTGAAAAAAGTGTTGGCGTACTCTGCTAACGTCGACCACCGCCGGTTCGTGAAGGTAGAGGAGTTCCTCGCATACAACTGCTCTCTGGGGCTGACCAACTTGAAAGTCAATGTGCGATTTTCTTCTAATTTCTTTGGCCTAAAACGGAAGATCGAGCAGTGGAGCAGAGACCGCTTCACCCGAAACTTGCTGGATCATCGGAACGGCTTCATGTATGTCATAAACAAGCTCAAGCAGGCCTCTCCGGGAACCCCTGCACTAAACGCGTGATTGTATGTTAGACCATTCGACGTTGAAAGGGTCACATATTCACTTCTTTACGCGTGTGCTGGAAGACCACTGGTCTGCATACGCTTGTACATATTTTATGGGTAATTGTCGGTTAAATAGATAATAAGACAGAAAAAAAAATAGCTCTATGTTTTTATATCAGATGTCTCGGTATTTCCATGGACATTTATGCAATGGGGCGAGGAACAGATGGCTCACATGACATTCATATCTGGGCCTGGAAGCTGTGTTTCTTCAGGTATAGAATTTCGGCGGCCTCAATTTCGGTCTTGCCGTTCACTTGGGTGATCCCATAACGGTTGAATCATGCATTATCTTTCGATACAGAGCATTCGGAGGAATTGCTCTCATCCAAGCAAATATGTTTTATCCATTCTAGCCTCGGGCTAAAATTCCAATTATTGCTGTTCTTACAAAAAAATATTGGGGGATAATGAATGAAAGCCCCCCGTGTCTGAGCTGTGCTATTGATCTGGCCATTTCGATGAATATGAAGATTAAAAAAAAAAAAAGATTGAGTCTCGGGCTGTGCACTGTAAGTCCTTATCCGTCAAGGCTGTTGAGTCGGTAATTATCACGGAATCTAATCGCAGGACCTTACAATACTGGCAGCGTTTTACCAATAAAATAGGTCGCAAAATTTTCACTGATCATTTCGGTCCTCGTCCTTGCTTCCCTCACTTGAAGCTTCCTCCTTATCGCCTTTGCTTTTACTGCCCTCTGTTTTCTTGTTTTTCTTTGTTTCGGTCTTCCTTCGCTTCCTCGCTTACCGCTTTTTTTTATTCAATTTCCATTTTGAGAAAAAAGGGTCGATTCTTGCACTGAAATCAATAACGAAGACAAAAGCAGTATGTATTCTAAAGTATCCGAATCTGTAATAATTGAGGGCGAACAGTTGGTTGCGTCTTAATGGGCTGTCCGTGTAAGACGCTCAAGACTCAAACCTTTTGACAGAGCAACGGCTCTAGGAATGTTGCTTTATAATATATGGTTTGTCCTCAGGGATTTGTTGGTGGGAAGGAAAGAAAATGGTTTGAAAAAACAAAAGGTAGCTGCTAATCGACTGTGTCTTACTTCAAATCAGAAATAATAACTATATGTGGTTTCACATTTCTTCGAAGCCAAGAGGTATGGCAATTGGAAGTGAATTCAAGGTAAATTTAGAGAATACAGGATCGTGAGTGTCGGAATTAATTCAAGTCAAGCATAAACTTCGCAGAATGACATTCAAATATGTCCTTCAGATATAGGCCACAAAGACCATACCTTTCAGTCTGTTGCAAATTACATCTCTGTTGGACACTAGGCGGATCCCGCATGCGAAAGCACTCAATAGGAACCATTTGATCTTTCTAAATCGAGGTATTGAAGGTTTTCGTATGGGAACGCTCGATATGTCGCAGAATGTGCGATGAGCAAATATTCAAGAATTGTGCTGACACAAAAATGGAAATCACACGATTAATATTACAGGAAGATCCATTGTATCACGACGGTCTATTTCTGTGATCTGATCGTCCATGCTCAAGACCACCACAGTTGTTATACCATAAGAGTGCTATGAGCTTTTCTTAAGAAATGAAAAGAAAGTATCGAAGGAGTAGATATTTTTTGAACGAATCAAGAACCGTTTCATGTTTTGGGTGCTTCTCTGCCGTCTGAAAAACAATGGCCTTTAATATGACAGCCAAAGCCGCTAGCTTGTCATTTGTATCGACTGCAATGATAAAAGCGGAGACTGCATCAGTTACGAGAGTTCATGCCGAAGATTCCACTTGACTTTGCTATTAAAATAACGGGTTTTTTCAAAAACGCATAAACATCTACCGGAAGAATTTCTTGAAAGCCACAAAGCGGTGCTTCAGATCTGAGTAGTCAATTGAATTAATGGTTCACCATGCACGGCCAGGTCGACTCAAGCAAATGTCCGTTGCGAGTGACGGAATTTTGACGCATAATATCAGAACACTTTTTTTTCGTACCGTTGCATTTATAAGTTTCGGGAGGTGCTGAATAGTGGTGGCCAAATTCACCCATGCTGAACTAATTACGCCATCTGGTGAAACCAAGATGCACAACTATATCTGACGTTATTGGCTAGAGGGCCTCACGTGATGTAGCAGTGCCAAGACCCGGTTCGCCAACCAGGTCACGTGCGCCCCCACCCTACACATCCGAGGCATTTTCGTCATTTCACGAAGATGGCCTCATTGGTGGAGGCTCCATCTAAAGATATTCGCCCAGTATGGCGCCATAAGCTGGCCGGCTGGCAAAAGGCGGGCCCTTCAGCTTATGCGCCTCGCGGCCTATCGGACTGCATGGTGCCACCCAAGGTGTGAGATAACCACGGCCCCGACAGCCGGCGCCCTGTCCCCATTCCTTCTTCCCAACCAGTGTGGTTTCTTTAATATCTTGTATTTCGAGCCTACGCCCTAGTTTCAGCAATAAAGCGGGCCTATTTCTATAAGGATAGTGGCTCTATTTTTATAAGTATAGCGGCTCTATTTTCATTGCTACAGCGGCTCTATTTTCAACAGTAAAGCGGCTTTCAGATTTGTCGCCCTGACGGATCCCCTCGCTGCGAGCAAAGACCTGCTTATCTATTCTGGCCACGCCTGCACCGCCAGGGCCTTGGGACAGCTGTACTAGATAAGCCGAAACACCCGTGGTTGTAAGCTCACAACTCGGGGCTCCGAACACAGAACCAACCGCGGCCTGGCACCTGCCGGTTTCAGCGGTGTTTCAGACGCCTCCCCGGATAGCGCAGAGACCCACTTTTAGTCTACGCCAGACTGGATTGCTGCGCGTGCCGATAACTATTGCACATAAGCCCCGACCACTATCATCTACCGTCTACCATTACCATCTGCTTTCGTCATTACCAATACCACCATCTAAAATTACCATTACCATTACCATCTAAAACTGCCATTCCCATATATTTTTACCAATAACATTTACTTTTACCATTACCATCTACCATCGACCATTACCATCTAACACTACCACCTACCTCCCATCTGCCATCTACCCCAGAACCACAACACCTTTCACAAAAGACAAGAAAAGAAAGGAAATGACTTTAACGGGCGGCTGGGACCAGCATCTGAATTCTCCAACCGGCGAGGGCGCCGCCCCCCTGGGCCACACACACACGCCTCTGGCGCTGCGGCGAACGTCTTTCTTGTCGCAGAGCATGATCGACAACGAGACATTTTCGGTGTACGACACCTACAGCTTCTCCCGGGGCGGCTCGGCGTGCCACGTGATCTCGCTCAAGGAGTCGCAGGGCTTCTGCTTCAACCAGGATCTTTTCGCCAGCACGTACCAGCAGCTGCGCACTCTTTTGCGGGAGAAGCAGTGGCGGCAAATGAGCTGCAAGAAGCGAAGCAAGTCCCACGGCGGCGCCCTGGGCCGCCGCCGCCTGCACGCGCCCAAACACCGGCGCCACACCTCGTACGGGCTGGGCCCCATGCTTCGAGCGGTAGGGACCGATCTGGCTGTGGACGAGGACTCCAGCGACGACTTGTGTCTTGATCCATGCTCCGGCGCGGTGCGGTCGCGTCCCGGGCTGCCCTCTACTTTGGTGGAGCCTACGGGCGTTGCAGAATACAACCATGCGGCTGCACGCGAGAGACTGGGGGGTGTGCAAGGCCATACCAGGGGGGACCCGGGCATGGAGAGCGAGGACGGTTCGGACGGCTCGGACGGCTCGGACGGTTCCGACGCGCCGCCGCGCTTCTCGCCCATCGGGCCCAACTACGTGCCGGTGATCGATATACAGGTGGACGACATGGACCATGTTCCGGACGTATAGGCCGTTTTCTGCATGGGCCGGCGTCCCTGGGTATACATTGAGAGGCGGGCGATGCGGGAGCTTTCATGGGGAGATGCCGGAGCTTCCACGTTGATACGGGGTGGCAGGACCCAGGTGCGGTGGACTGGTGGGATTTGCGGGGCATTAGGCCGGCCGAGGCCTGATCTCCACTCCAGCGGGGTGAGGAAGCACGGGAGACAAGAAGCACCGGAAACAAAGAAACTGGATGCAAAACCGGAAACAAAATAACTGGATGCAAAACCGGAAACAAAATAACTGGAAGTAAAAAAGCCGGAAGCAAATTACACCCGAATCAGGAAACGCGGGAAACAAGATTAACCGAAGACAGAGAAAACCGGAATCTAAAACATCCGGAACCGGAAAATCGGAGCCAGGAAAAGCCCGTTTCAGATAATCGGCGCGGCCCCAGCTCCTGTCGTCGTCCGCTCGGCTGGCGCCTCTCGGGGTGCGCAGGCCCCAGGTCATATCATCAGGGCCGCGCGCGCGGCCCCAGGCCACGTGAGCCGAGGCTGGGCCACACCGGGCATCCTTGAAAACACCGCCAAAGTCTGCCAAAACACGTGGAAAGCCGCTGCAAGCACCGCCACAAGACCCCTGCTCCACACCCGACCCACACCCGATACCCCACGTGCCTCTTCCCAAACACGCCCGCACCATGTCCGACGCCAAGCAGCAGTTCGAGGCTCTTTCGATGGAGTTCACCAAGGCCCAGAGCGCCATGAACGAGTTGTTGGAGGCCCGCTCCAAGCTCGAGACGCAGTACCAGGAAAACAAAATCGTCTTGGAGGAGTTCGAGGCCATGGACGACGGCTCCAAAATCTACAAGTTGACCGGCCCCGTGTTGATGCCGCAGGACTACCACGAGGCCAAGATGAACGTGTCCAAGCGCATCGAGTTCATCCAGGGCGAGATCTCGCGCGTCGAGGAGAAGGTCGAGAAGGCCCAGAAGGACATGGAGGTCTCGCGCACCAAGTTGCTCCAGGTGAGGAGCCAGATGGCGGCGTAGGTGGCCATGCCTCGGAGTAAATAACCTTTATAATACCAAACGTGCTATACACAAGAGAGCCGCGGGCCTTTGCACAGCTCAGCCGCGCGCCAACTGGCTCTTGATCAAGTTCACCAGCGAAATGGCGTTGAAAACGGCCCACTGCTCCACGGAAGTGTACGCGCTGCCCATGGACCGGACCGACGCCACGCTGCTGTCGACAAACCGCCTTGTCCGCTCGAAGTCTCGCGAGTTGTCCTGGAGCAGGAACAACTCGGACTTCACGTAGATCGACGACAACAACATGCGCTTGGCGTACCACGCCGTGTCGTTCGACATGTCGCCCGCATAGAAGGCCACGTCGTCGCTCAAGTTATGTAGTTCCTCCAACGACAGCGCCACGTTGTACGGCACCACGAGCTGGGCAAGCGCGCCCAGAAGCTGCCCGATCACCGGCCGGTTGTACAGCAATCTCTTGTTCAAGAGGTACGCTGCGCGGTCGTACTCGTCGCCGATCTGGTGGAACGGCAGGCCCGCGTCGAGCACGTGGTCCTGCAACTTTTGCCGCTGCATCTTGAGCCAGAAGAGTACAAACAGGAACTCCATGGAGCGGCCCAGGGACGCCGAGATGGCGCTCTGGATCAGGTCCAGGAACTGCAAGTCCGCCACCGCAGCGTCAATGGCGGTTTTGGAGAACCCGTGCCGGGGCACGTGCTCGATGGCCTTGGAAAACAACACGGCCTCGGGGGACTTGCTGTGCACGATGACATTGGACGCTGGATGAGAAATCGAATGGTACGCACGGGCACACAGGCGGAGCGCTCCTGGCGTGCGGGAAAACATGTTTTCTTATGGGCTTTCGGATGAGTGAAGGGCACACGCTTGTTTGCCGGTCTGTTCTGGGGGTGCCGAGGATGGTGTGTGCACGGTTCGTCTAAAACAGGGCCGATTTCAGGAGGACTCAAATGAAGTAGGGCCGAAGCTGGCGTGATCTGGGCAGGCGGCATTGGCCCCGGCCCGGCATGCAGGCCCCGGCCCGGCCGCGAACAATGGCCAATTTAGTGGTGAAGGTGCGGCGAAAAGAGCATTTCCCGTGGCGGAAGCGG
>NW_017387742.1:19027-19097 GCF_001664035.1 Metschnikowia bicuspidata var. bicuspidata NRRL YB-4993 | reverse complement strand
GAGGTATGGAAACTGCAATTAAAGAAGAGGCCTCCTATTTGAGACACTGTTCAAGGCCATCAAATTTAAG
>NW_017387742.1:18113-19017 GCF_001664035.1 Metschnikowia bicuspidata var. bicuspidata NRRL YB-4993 | reverse complement strand
CTATCTATAAACCGATCTACTCGTAGTTTAAGAGACAGCTCCAGGCTGTTTCATAATAGACAGCTCCAGGCTGTTTCATAATAGTCTTTGGTCGGATCCATTAGTTAGTACGTACATTTCACAGATGGCATCAAAGCTTTCGAGGGCCATGGAAATGAATCGGACATGATATTTAACTTCATTCCAATAGAAGTTGGCCCACTAATCGAAGTGGCATCTTCATCCCATTAAATATCTTTCAAATCAGTCAGAAAATTTTTTCTATGCAGCACGTGGAATGACAGAACAGACAGAGCAGAACAGCCCAGAATAAACAAAGTGAAAAAAAAAAAACACGCCCAGATTTTTCTCCATGTCTGGAGGCCAGGAATGGCTGTGCCAGGCTGAAGCCGTGCTCGCCTCTTCCCAGCACTGCGACATTTTTCGCACAGCGGATGCACCATCAGCTTGCGCCTAATAAAGAAAACCCGTAAATATAGGCAACCAAAGCAGGACAAGAAAGCTTGCAGGCCCATGCTGTTCGTGTCGTCACTCTAAGGACGCATCGGCGGCAGAGACAAAAATGCCTCTGGCCCGAGACTCGCCTGGGGCCACGTGCACTCGGCCCCGTTCTTTTGCACCCAAAGCTGTCTTCAAAATCCTGCCGTTCCCTCAGTAGCCCATATTGGAGTGCACCCCAACTTTCATCTTTCAGGCTCTTAGAAGTCAGGAAGTTTTTGCAAATTCGAGCAAACATGAATGTAAACCAGGAAGGCTCCGCCCTCATCGACTTGAGATACCACTATTATCTTGCCCCGTGGTCTGCGTCCAGGCCCACCAACTCAATCACACAAACCATTGCACACACAAAGATCCAGACTCTGGTCGGAGAAATCCTTGACCTACAGGCTCAGAGTACAAATTA
>NW_017387742.1:0-18088 GCF_001664035.1 Metschnikowia bicuspidata var. bicuspidata NRRL YB-4993 | reverse complement strand
CGGCCCAGGGACGCCGAGATGGCGCTCTGGATCAGGTCCAGGAACTGCAAGTCCGCACCGCAGCGTCAATGGCGGTTTTGGAGAACCCGTGCCGGGGCACGTGCTCGATGGCCTTGGAAAACAACACGGCCTCGGGGGACTTGCTGTGCACGATGACATTGGACGCTGGATGAGAAATCGAATGGTACGCACGGGCACACAGGCGGAGCGCTCCTGGCGTGCGGGAAAACATGTTTTCTTATGGGCTTTCGGATGAGTGAAGGGCACACGCTTGTTTGCCGGTCTGTTCTGGGGGTGCCGAGGATGGTGTGTGCACGGTTCGTCTAAAACAGGGCCGATTTCAGGAGGACTCAAATGAAGTAGGGCCGAAGCTGGCGTGATCTGGGCAGGCGGCATTGGCCCCGGCCCGGCATGCAGGCCCCGGCCCGGCCGCGAACAATGGCCAATTTAGTGGTGAAGGTGCGGCGAAAAGAGCATTTCCCGTGGCGGAAGCGGGATTTGGGCGGCCAGGGCCGAGGGAGGAAAGGCTCCGGGGCCCGTGCTTTTTTTTTTTTTGCTTCTCGGTTCCTGGCGCCTTTTTGCACGGCACCGGCGTTTTTGTTTGACGGTCTGCGGCGCCCGCGCGGCCCTAGGCCCACTGCTAATAATTGCACCCATGGGGCCGCGGCCGTGTTTTGCCATCGATGTGCAAAGAATGGAGGGGTGAAGTCGGGAGACAACGCCGGGGGTTTCGACCTTGTTTTTGGGTCCAGGACCCAAATCAGAATCTTTGGCTTTTCGCCCGGTTGGAGCCACGCCGCCTGTAGGGACGTCGCCTTGCATCTTTGGGAGTTGATCTTTGGGAGTTGATCTTTGGGAGTTGATCTTTGGGAGTCCATCTTTGGGGTCCATCTTTTGCAGTCTTTGTCAGTTTTTAGATTGATCCAAAACCAGTGGGCTATGCCCCAGAAGAATGACATCACGAGGCCATGCAAAAGTGCCCAGGGTGTGGTGTATATCTAGCTTGCCCATCTGAATAAAAGACATGAAGATGGGTTTCGAGCACCGCAAAAACCCCGCTCAAGATGGAACCAACTTCACATACTTGCATCGTGCCCGAAATCTTGACAAGCGTGGTGCTGTACTCTGGCATCACAAATATTCACCGTGAACAGAAGCAGATTGCTTGACTAAAAAAAACCGGCTCAACGTGAATTCTGTGGCAGTTCAGCTAATTTGACCGAAGGTGCGGACGATACGTTAAGACTAGCCTCGGTGAACTTGACATGTCTGTGAATGTGCACCCGCAAAACACATTTGTAAGAAGGGGGTTTGTAGCTTACTTGATTCAAGGGCGACGAGGCCAAATTAACAGGAACGCTTTTTGGCGTTTTTTCCCGATTGAGGCTTGCATCCGACTCATAGCCCCAAGTCCAGTGGCAGGCTTGGGTGGTCTCCACAGGAAGCGAGAAACAAAATAGAACACAGCAACACAAAGCTTCAGGATCCGGCCATACGGCTCTTCGACCGGATTTGTTTTCCTGGCCACCCGATCCGGCGCAACACCAGAAACGAAGTATCGATCACTGTACAGTCACGTGACCGTGGTGGGGCATGTACCTCCCCTCAACCAGCGAATGACACCACCACCCTATCTTCATCAGCCAACTATGCTTGTATGTATATTCTTGACCTGCGATCGGCAATTCTGGCTGTACGCAAAGCGGAAGCCAACCCGAACCTGTCTATTGTCACCTTACGTTATGAGTCAAACTAACACTCCAGATCAAACAGTGGGCCGAGAGTCAGGCGGCAAGACACGTTTTGGATGATGAAGACGAGTTCCAACAAGAACCGTTGATCCCGCAAATCGAGGCTAGCATTGATTTTCTGCAGCCTTTCGAGCACGTGCTCGTCGTGCCAAGCACCATGGCCGTGATCATACAGACACTTCCCAAAACCCCCGTGGGAAACATAAGCGTCAGATATCTGCAACTAGATTCCTCGCTGCCAGATGAGGAGTTCGACGACGACGAGCAGCTTTATGCAGCAGCCAATATGGACGTTTCTCGGCGGAAATACCCTGATACGGACATCTCCTTATATGCGGTTTCCGACGCCGGAAACAAGCCAGCTTTGGCAATTTTGGTGCCCCATTTCTCCAATGCCATTACCGAAAAACTAGTCGCCAAGAAAATCGCCGCCTTGGTACCTGATGCCAAGGCGTGGTTTGCATTTGCTCCATGCCAGCTAAACAACGGAGTTTCCATCAGTAAACTTGACACTTTCTCCGGTCTTTTTCCTGGAGTGCCCTTACTCCAGCCACCTCATTTTATCACCGGGATCAGTGCGGCTGTCGTTTCAGCTTTGGCGAACCAAGGCAAGCAGGATAAAGTGAGTGTTCTTGTGTTGAATTCAGAGGGTCACCCGGGGTTCGAAAAGGTGGATGCAGACGCAATCATGGATGCCGCCACAGAAGCATTTGGTGAAACATTGCCACCTGCAAGTTCCGCGGAATTTTTGAAGAAGTTGAGTGGTGTTGTGCGGAAAGTAAACTCAGCCAGCACCTCGGGAATGTATCTCTAGAGCGTCATGGAGATATACACCGACGAGGCCCCAGGCATGTCTTGATAAGTTCCAACAGTTCCACGTGACAGTTCACGAGGACGAGTTTCTCATGGACAAGAAGCAGTTCCAAAGGACTGAGATCGACGACGAAAACGGGACCTGGAAATCACGTGGTACAAGCAAGAAGTTGACGAATTGCACGGGGAACCACACACAGTAGTTGATGACCAACGTTGGGAGATAGAGCTTGCGCAACTTGGCCCGGGCGTCGTCCCACGTGCCGCTTTCCAAGACCATCGTCCCATAGGTGAAAAAGCAGAACAACGACACGGGCAGAAAACAGAACTGGTCCGACAACACCTTCCGGAGGACTTCGATGAACTGTGGCTGTTTGGAGTATATCTGTAGGAACCTGTACCACCAACATTGGACAAATGCCATGCCAAAGCCCCAGCACATGAACCCGGCCAACCGGCTAAACTTGAAATACGAAAGCTCGTAGGTCTGTTCGACATTCTCGTCGCTTAACAGTTCTTGGTACGGCAAACTCGTGTCTGAGCGGATAAGACGGAGAAAGCGATCCAAATTTTCATCGTCGACGTCCGAGTCGTCGCTTTCCATCTCCTCGTGGACACTTCCTGACCCCTGCTGGAAACCGCCTGGGACCCGTGGCTGCAGGCCTAAGGCTACAGGGCTATTGACAGAAACTGCAGCCGGATTCCTGAGATTTTCGGTATCAAAAAGGGAAACAGAAAGTGCCGGGGCTTGCATGGAGAAACTCAAGATGGACTGGGCCATCGTCTCGGAGATGCCGTACAAGACTAGATTGGTCACAATGATCGTCACAAGCGAGTTTTTCATGTACAAGTCTTTGTATTTGGTTGTGAGTTTGACTAGAAATATCCCCAAAACTGCCACAATGCACATATTGAGCACGGGCACATTATGGATGCGGATGGCGTTGATAAGATGCGATAGTTGAGCTTTCCAGGCAAAGCCCCGCTGTCCGTATCCCGGCTCTAGGTCTTCGGGTAATTGCACCATCTATGGGATGAGACGTGTGTATCCTGGGATTCTCGCAGCCTGTTGATTGTTCAGCGTCGATGTATATATGTGCGTTCTTTATGGGGCCGATCAGCTGGCATGCCGTCTACGGTGTCGCGCCACACCAAGCGAATATTGGGGCGCGCGACTCGGAAGCAAAGACCTGGGAATGGCGTCGTGTGCACCGAGAGTTTCCACAATGGAATTTTCCACGATAAAGGTCTTATAATAATGCCTCCCAGACCCGGCAGGGCCGAGGTTCGTAGTCATTATACATGTTTGTTCATCGTAAAAGTGCGTTACGTATGTTCGACGGAGACTTTGCTGGTGATTGTCCATCGCGAGGCTTGGGTATCAACAGCTTCAGGAAACGTTTTTGTCGAGTTGTAAAATACACCAGACTTATTGGCAATGAATGGCCTTGAGAGTGCATTGACTGCAAAGGCTCGGAATTCTCTCATTGACGAGCTCAGGCCATAGTGCCGTGCCTCTAGAATGCAGTGCATGTCTGGCGAATTCACATTGCGAACAATAAGCAGTCGCGTGGTAAAGACTCCCTTGGTATTTCATGACCCAGGCTGTCTCAAAAGATGGATCTCAGCGAAGAAGGATCATCTTACAGGCCTTGGACCAGCATGGCTCCCCACACTTCTGATTCGAGCTGCATGCTGCAGGCTCTCGCCATGGCTCAACACGATGCAACCAGCGAGCTTCTGCCACACTTTTGTATTCAGGAACACGACGTTTTAGTGGCGTGAATGCGGGTCGTGTGGATGGTGGAAGCGCACCCGCTTCGCCTGCAATCTGTCTTCAAATAGCTCGTCGGAATCTTCGCGGGACCGGTGGGAGGACCGGGGAGAGGGTCTTGAGACCTGGATTCTCTGCTCGAGCGGACGGCCGATTCTGTCGGACATTGGCAAAGGCGGCGCCAGCAGCTCGAGGAGAGCCGGTCTGACGGCCGTGTTTGCGGGCGTGAACTGCCGCGTGTGTTCTGGGTAATAGTCTTTGTCTTGGGCCGAGTTGGTGAGCTCGCGGGTTCTTGCCGGGGGCATTTTGCGGTCCGTATTGATGCGTTGGAGGTTGATGTTTTCTGTGCTGAAGCGTTGGGGATTGATGCGTTCGGGGTTGTTATTCTCTGGGTCGAAGCGTTCGGGGTTGTTCTTTTCTGGGTTGAAGCGTTCGGGGTGGTTACTTTCGGGGTTGATGCGTTCGGGGTGGTTACTTTCTGTGGTGGAGCGGTCTGGATTGATCGGCCTCTTGACAGAAGCCGGCACGGGCGCTGGATACGAGGAGCTCCTGCCCAGCTGCTCAGGCTGGGGGGCCTCGCCCAGATGGGCCATGATGTCGATCTGACTGAACACCTCAAGAAGCCCGAAGTACTTGCCCTCGTGGATCCTGGTCTTCAACGCGCCGTCCGCGAGGTTGCGGATAAAGAACTCCTTGATCAACTGCGGGCTCACGGGGTACTTGCAGAGCTCGTTCTCGTCGTGGATGTTCTGGAACGCGAGCTTGTACTGCTCGATGCTGCCACGCTGGTGCGTCTCGAGCAAGTCCATGACCACGTCGCGCTTGGCGTAAGTGAGGTCGAAGAGCCTGGAGAACCAGTGCTTGAACCGCGGGTAGCTCTTGAATGGAGGCTGCAAGTTGGCCGCCTTCTTCGCAAACCCGGTCAAGTTATGGAGACAGAACGACACCTGTTCCTCCTGCGACTTGAAGCCAAGCGTGGCCAACTTGTGCTCGATGCGGTCGAGCCAGTCGTGGGCCGCGTCGCCGAGCAGACCCTTGTCCTTGTAGTTGGTGTCCAACGGGCACTCGGTGTCGCCCAACGTGAGGCGGTACTTCCAGCCGTCTTCCGGCGTTGCGGCCACGTGATTCACCGCCCGCACCACGAGTCTGTTGTCGGGCACCTCCACTGCGGGTTCTTTTGCCGAGTTGTAGAAGTACGGTGTTCTTTCGTCGGGGGCTGGCATGTCGTGGGCCAGCAAGAACTTGGACTCTAGCAGCTGTTTGAGAGAGGGCAGCAGCATAAAGGAGCCCGGCTCGCTGAAAGAACCCGGCTCCTTGAAAGAACCCAGCCCCTTAAGAGAACCCGACTCCCTGAAAGAACCCGGCTCCCTGAAAGAACCCGGCTCCTTGAAAGAATCCAGCTCCTTGAAAGAACCCAGCTCCAGGAAGGCCGCCAGCGTCTCGTTCTCCGTGTTAATGCTTCCCCTGTCCATAGGCGTCGCGTCGGGAAGAGACGCCGGAGGCGGCGGCACAAAGCTGTCTCTTTCTGACTCGATCAGCAAGTTGCCTGCGTGCTCCTCTTGGGCCGACAGCTCGCCGCTTTCAGGAGGGCTGTGCGGGGCGTCCTCGTACACGTGAGAAGGGTCCTGTTCCAGAAAAGGCTCCGTGTTTTCGTCCAGGAGCCCCCTTGAAGGTATGCGTTCCTTCACCACGCCCTCCCGGATCAACTGCTCGCCCAAGCGCACGATGTCCGCGAAGCGCTTGGGCGTGTTGTTCTTGAGCAATTTGCGCAACAGGATATTGCGCAAGTTCATGAGGAAAATGTTGTTCATGGTCGGCTCGTTGAAGTAGGAGTTGAGCAGCTGGTTCTCCATGCGGAGCTTCTTGAACTCGGCGCAATAGTCGCGGAACAACCCGGTCTGCACTGTGGTCTGGCAGCGGTTTTCGAACTGGATCTCGAGAAACTGCTCGTGCACGCTCTGCCGGAACCAGTTCTTGAACTCGTCGAACGAGTTGAACTGGCCGTGCTTGCGCGTCTCGTATTTGGGCGAGAACTTCAAGTTCGCGAGGCAGATGCTGATTTTCGGGAAGTCGTCGTCGTCGTCCACGCGCGGCTCCGCCCTCATCTTGGCCTCCATGGTCTCCAACCAATTCTCGGCCGCAGCATACGGCAGGTCAAAGCGGGGGTCCTCGGGGTCGAAGTTGTACCGGACCATGGCTAGTTTCTTGGTGCGCTCCATGGCAGGCTCACAGGCAGAATACTGGGCGCTGCGAAAATGCCCTCTGGCGGTCTGCGGAAGTTGGGTGCTGTGGCGAAAAATTCGGACAGGTGGACACCGCTGCTGTTCGTGCCGTCTAGTAGTGATGTAGTTTGAGAGGCCCGTGCGCGCGGATGGCCGGGCGACGGTTCCTGTCACGAGGCGTGTAATCACGTGGCATCTCTCACGCGGTCTAGGGCAGGGCTATTGACTAACTGAGAGTGAATACGTGGCATATTGCATTCCGGCTATTTAGGGAGGCAGGATTTCCCTGTTTCCTTTCTCTCGATAAGGGTCAAATAGAAGATAGTAGTAGACTAAAAGATCCTAAGTACTGCACATACTTGAATAGGCATTGAAAGTTCCTGGGCCCACGTGACATGGGGCGATGGACGGCAGGGTGGGTTCATGTATTTTCTGCTTTCAAGTGGTGTTTTTTGCTTTTGTGTGTTTTTTGTGTTTCACTCGGTTGTGAGAAGGGGTGCTGCTGATTTTCCTGCTGGCAATCGTCGTGGCCGGGTTGTTTGTTGGTGTTTGTTGGTATTTGTTGGCAGGTATTCTTTAGGCCGGTGAGCAGGCCTGGTGGAAAAAAGACGCGTGGCTCGCTGCCCTAATATTTCATCAGGCGGCACCAGATTGAACAGTACACTTATTTCTGACAGACTATAAGGCCATGGATTTGTCCTAAAGGTTTCCAGGAAAAGGTTTCTGGGCACGCGTGGCATTGAGAACCTCTGGCTATGACAAGCACAATGGGTGCAAAAAACGACGCCGCATCAGTGCCGTGGCTTCGTCACCCGCAGAACGCGGCTTTTCTTGAGTCTCGTCTAGTGTTTGTTTTGTTTTGTTTTGTCTGTTTGCTTTTTGATTGTGTTTTGCTTTTTCTTTTTGTTCGCTTCGCTGAATCTCTGGCTCCCTACTCGGAACAAAAACTATGATCCAGATCATTGGAGGTCGCGCTGCGTTGGGCCATGAGCATCGAATCGATGATCTGCTCGGCATCTTAGGTGGTGACAGTTGGGAAGCAAATGCATAGAGAAATCTCGCTAGTATTGTTGGGTGTCAATCGAAAGGTGGCTTGATGAATCACGCCATCATTCCCCTCATGTAGCCTGAGTAACGTGCAACTGTTCCTCACCAAGGCATAAACCGGGCTCCTTTAAAAAGATACCCAGTATTGATTTCTGGGATTTGCATTGCCAAAATTTGATGACACTTCCCTATAGAAGCTACAGTGTGAAACAGGCATTGGCGAGTCGCAATATCTTGGAAACAGAGCTACTCGACGCTACTTCAGACTTTTGGTCTTGAATTTCAATCACCGACCAATTATCTATGCCCTAATCTAATTACAATCCAGACTCACGAGACACACCAACAAGTCATAGACAATGATCTTTTGTTTTAGGATCAGTATTATTATACAGCATTGTGAAACTTGGAGCTAACTTGTAAACGGTTGGAACTCAAGGGTGAATGGCAGATCTTACATTTACCTAGACCAGACAATGATGTTTTCCCCACCTGGTGCATTCAAAGCATGCCTGACACAAGCATCAGGAACTCGGTTCCAATCATGAAAATGAAGAGTAATACCCAACCTGATCCAAATGCCTCACTACGGAGATTTTTACAAGGCGACCTCGTGTTTTTTGATTCGTTCCTCGAATACAGGCCCTCAAATTGTACACACCCCAGAGTTCCTGTCTAAGCCCGAATAACAAATAATGGCTGTTTTGGAATAATTGGCTTCTCCAATACGTCTATGACTGCGAATCAACGGCCGATCTCTGAGGGAAACGTCAATTAATACATGGCAGTGCATGCAAACTTCTAGTCTTGGCGATATCTGCACAGAGTTACATGGAATCAGGAATTTAATGAAATTCACGATTTTCCGTCAGGGTCGCTGTAGCTATTTGCTCGGTCATCTCCCTACATGTGTGTTTGGGTCGTGATACTGAATACTCCAAATACGCCAATGTTGGTGTGCACACAAGCACCAATGGGCTTCAATGTAAAAAGATATTTCAGTGTGGCTAGATTCCAAACTTTGCACAATTATTACTTGTTTCGGCTTTAAACCGTTTGTTTCCCAGCTTTTGTCTCCCAAAACCGCCTTCAGACCACCCATACCACGCCGACCGTCTGCAAAGCTCTGGTCACGTGACCACTGGGCTCCGCACGTCGCCCAATCAGAAAAAGACATTTCGTAACAGAGGCCTAGCGCCATACTTCCACGCCAATAAAAAAGCCCACCATGTCTTACAACAAAGCTTACGAGCCCGTGAGAAGTGAACCGGCTTACGGCGACTACGAGCTCATCGATGTGGACCCCCATTTCAACAGAGTGGTGTCCTACTTCAGAGCCTCCGACTTGGGTATCTGGGCAGCCTCGACTGCTGCGTTTCCTCTTTCCATCATCGCTTGGGAAAACTTGGACCCCGTGGCCGGCTCATTCAAAAAACCCATGCCTGTTCCAGGGGTAGCCTTGAGAGCAGCCACGCTTTTGGGTTTTACCGGTGGATTTTTTGCCGCATACATCCGCTCGCTGAAGAGATTCTTGGGGTGGGCTGAAAACGCCCGAGAGGTGACCAAAGACAGGTACGAAATCAAGAAGTTGTTGTCGGAAGAGAAGTTGCCTTACCACCAGAACGAGTCCACGTTGGACGACAGAATGAAGGACATTGCCAACAGAAACTCGCAGTACTCGTTTTCGCTCATGGCCGTTTTGCCATGGTTCAACTTGGCGTACCACCCATACCACGGCACGGATATCCGCAAGTACTACGAGAACAGACCTGGAGAAGAGGACTGGGGGTTCACGTTGAAGCCCTACGAGGAAATCGAGGCCAAGTACGCCAGGGTTATTGAGTAGATTTATAGGTGTATGGACACTACTTTTGCATTATATATACAACGATTCAGAAGCGAGGTGTGTAGGGCCGAAAGGGGTTCAGCGGAGAGGGTGTTTTAAAAAATAATATGGAGCTGTTGTCACGAGCTGGCTGATTGTAGAAATGGGCAAGCGCTGGGTGTCGACTGTGTTTCAGAGAAGTATAAGATAAATGGCACAGTGATTCTGCAAAAACTCGCATGTTTGAAAGCAACGCTGGATTATGTAAATTAAGGCTGATTCTCGGTGACTCAGATGGGTGTCTGCGTTTTCTCCCTGTGATCTTTATCGGGCAGTTTTCATCTGCTATGTTTGATTTGAAGGTTCAAATGTCTTGTCCGTTTTACGAGAAATTGCATATTTAGTTGTACTGGCGTAATGAGAGTGATTGGACTCGAACCATAGTACCTTTTATCTGGTAATACGTATCGGGTAAGATATATCTGGGTACTGCTGTATCTTCGTCGTGGCTCTCACGGTACGCACCATCAAATAGTGGTCATCTACCTTGAAACTGCCGGATATTTTTTCTCTTAGAGAGAGTTTTTGTGGTGCTCATACTTGGTGATTTTGTTTGCTTCTATGTTTTGCCGCTTCCATTTTATTTGGCCATTGTATCACTGGCTTTGACATGAGTACCTGGTCATAGCAGCCCCACGTGGCTCCCCTATCTCGAGTTTTGATAATCAGTTTCATGTTATTTGGCGATTTACAGTTGTGCTACTTATTAAGCTTCAATTGAACTTGGCTCCTGTTGGTAGTCCGTAGCTCACTTGCTAGCCCATATGTGATTGCAAATGGTATTAGCTCCCACATAGCACTCTTTTTCTGAAACCGTTGACATCATGAGATTTTTGTTTTCAATAACTCTGTGGAAGAGAATGTATTTGATTTGGCTTTTTGGTGGCTTTTATCAATTGGCCAAGCTCGTATCCCATCGTCTTTCTTCGCAAGGATGTAGCAGTATGTATCGGTTTCATCAGGCAAGTCATGTGGATCAGCTCCTTGTGTTGATTTTTGCTTGATTCCAATGACTATTTCATGAAGAGTCTATCCTTGGTGAACCGGGCTATTGTCAGATGCTGGAGCTTTGTATCACCTTTAATGGTTGCGCTCATCCAGCTGTTTTCATGGGTGGGACTCTGAAGTATGTCATCTTATATCATGTAGGTTATCTCAGTTCATATAAGCTAATTTTTCAGTCTATTTAGCTCGTAGTAGCACCCGTGGCAGCACTCGCTTTAATGTTCCCGCCAGATACTTTGAATTTGGTTGTATATTTTCTAGAAGTATTGTGTTGGGTCTTTGGTGAATTAGAATGCAAGCTTCTACTTGATTGTTTGGGATATGTAATCCATCTATGTATATGTCTTCCTTTCACGATTATCTTCTGCATTATTGGTGTGGTCAGTAGCTTCATGTATGCTTTTATCTCATCTAATCGGATTTACATATTGACACGGAGTCCAGCCAGGTTCAAGATAAATGAATCATGAGCAAATTCACCCATTCCACAGCTCCCAGGTAGACCTGAACAGATCCAATAAGACAAATACGTTCGGTCAGGGTATATTCAGTGGAAGCACGGTGATGTGGAATTCTACAAGATCATCATTTACCGAAGTAAGTCGAATACCTCCAGATATGAACATAATAGATCTTGCGGGTGTAAATGAGATCTCGTGGTGACATAATCAATGATGCACTCAACTCCAGTTATCAGGATGCTCCACAACTTCAATTTCGATTCTGTCTTGATGTCAGCTCAGTTCAACTTCCTTCACGTGCATATTTATCTCAATTCCAAAGTTGGTTCCAATTCTATCAATTGACTCATATTTAGTCCACTGTCATCAATTCCAAATACATCGAGTCCACTAAGATCAATTCGACTTGGATCGAAAACACAAACATCGATTCAACTAAGATCGATTACACTAGCATCACTTCCACTAACATCGATTCCACTAACATCACGTCCAGCCCTATCAATTCGACTCATATCACTTCCAAGCCCATCAATCCTACTCGTCCATCAAGTCCACTCATATCAATCCCAATAGTACTCAAATCCAATTACATTAATTCTAATCCCATCGATCCCAATCCTACCAAACTCCACGCCCATCAATCCCATTCCCACCATCCCACTAGCATCAATCCCACTCCAATCAATTCAATTCCAATCCTATCACTTCCAATCTTATCACTTCCAATCGATCAAACCCACTCATATTCAAATAAAAAGATTAACTCTGTAGAGTATTTTACTGACAATATAAAGCAAAGAATAGGATAAAAAGAATGGGATAAATATAGACAAGTATTCCGCTCGTATCAACTCTATCAATCTCACCCATATCAATCTCACTCATATCCACCCCCATCGATTCTAATCCTATTCCATTCTCATCACTTTCACTCTCATAACTTTCTGTTCCTACTCACTCCCACTCTCATCCCAGTCATATCGGTTTCAATCCCCTGCCAATCCCATCTCTGCCAGTCTCATCAATTTTAGACCCATCAATTCCACTCATATTCAATAAAACAATAAGCTCTGTAGCTTATTTTACTGATAATATGAAGTTAAGAGCAGGATAAGAAGTACAGGAAACATAGACAAGTACTCCACACCTACCACTCCCACCCATATCAAACCCACTCATAGACACCCCCATCAATTCCAATTCCATCAATTCAATCCCATCAGTTCCAATCCTATCAGTTCCAATCCCATCAATTCCAGTCCCATCACTCCCAATCCCCTCAATTCTAATCCTATCAATTCAATCCCATGTATTCTAATCTTATCAATTCCCATCCCATCAGTTCCAATCCCATCAATTCCAGTCCCATCACTCCCAATCCCCTCAATTCCAATCCCATCAATCCAGAAGGCCTCGCCAAACCTCGCGGCCCCCAGAATTCGCACCCATTCCACCACGGCCCCAGGCCGCGCTCCACCCGGCGCGGCGCGCGCGCCCTATGTACAAACAATCGTCTCCTCCAAACCACCTCTTCTTCCTCCCAGGTCCACAGCATCAGCCCGACCCCCGCGTTTGCGCAGCCACAAACCCCGCCCCGCGCCCCCGCAGACCCCCGTCCGCCCATGAGTGCCGACCAGGACTATTCGCAGTTGCCCGTGGACGAGAAAATCGCACACAGTGTGTGGAAGGTGCGGCTCGACGGCTACAATGCGCTCATTGCCCAGTTCGAGGGCTCGCGCCACGAACACGACCCGTGTTTTGCCGCAGTGGCCACCAAGCCCGACACGCTCACGCGGGCCGTGCAGGACCCCAACGTGGTGGCGCAGGAGCAGGCCTTGCTGCTCGTGTGCAAGTACCTCGAGTACGGGTGCCCCCCGGGCGGCGCCGCCCGGTTGAAGACGGCCGGGCTCGTGCCCGCGTTGTGCGAGAAGGGGCTCGCGTCCAGCCGCGCGGGCACAAAGGCAAAGGCCGCGGACGCGCTCGTGTTGCTCACGGACGCGGCCGGCTCGGCCGACTGGATCGTGGAGCAGATGGCGCCGAGCCTCGAGCACAGGCTCCCCAAACTCGTGGCCGGCTGCGTGCACGCGCTCGCGCGGCTCGTGCACACGTTCGGCTGCGTGGTGGTGCCGCCGCGGCTCCTCCTCGCGGCGTTGCCCCGGCTTTTCGCCCACGCAGACCGCGGCGTGCGCGCGGAGACCACCGCGTTGGGCGTGCAGTTGTACGTGTGGCTCCGCGCCGCGCTCACGCTGCTGTTGTTCCCGGCGTTGAAGCCCGTGCAGCAGCGCGACTTGGCCGCGGAGTTCGCCAAGGTCGAGGACTCCGCGCCCGAGCAGAAGCGGCTCACGCGGGCCCAGCGGGACGAGGCCGCGGCGCGCCAGCAGTCCGCCAGCGCCGCGGATGCGGCGGGCTCCGCGGACGTGGCCATGGCCGACGCGCCCGGCGCGGCCCCGGGCCCGGCCCCCGACCCGTTCGACATGGTGGAGCCCGTGGACGTGTTGTCGCAGATGCCCGCGGACTTGTACGCGCGGGCCGCGGCCGCCAAGTGGAAGGACCGCGTGGAGGCGCTCGAGGAGGCGCAGGCCGTGCTTGCGCGGGCGCCGCGGCTCAGGAACGACGACTACACGGAGCTCGTGCGGCTCTTCGCCAAGGGCTTGCGCGACGCCAACGTCCAGGTCATGGTGCTCGCAGCCAGCGGCACCGCGTCGTTGGCCCGCGGCTTGAAGGCCGCGTTTCTGCGGTACCGCCCGCTCGTGCTTCCGCCGTTGATTGAGCGCACCAGGGAGAAGAAGCCGGCCGCGGCCGACGCGCTTGCCGCGGCCTTGGACGCCGTCTTCGCGGCCTGCTCGCTTCTGGACGTGTTGGACGAGACGCTCGCGGGCATGCAGCACAAGACGCCGCAGGTGAAGATCGCCGCCACGGGCTTCCTCCGCCGGTGCTTGGCCGCCACGCCCGCCGCGCCCTCGGCCGCGCAGATCGACCTGATCATGTCCGTGGGCGTCAAGCTCCTCACGGACTCGCAGGAGCCCGTCCGCCAGGCCGCCACGGAGATGGTCGGCACGCTCATGAAGATCACGGGCGAGCGCGAGCTCCGCGCTTTGCTCGACAAGGTCGACGAGAACAGGCTCGCCAAGGTGCACGCGGTGTTCGAGGCCGCCACCGTGAACGCGAGCGGCGGCGCCCCTCCGAAACCCGCGGGCGCCCCGGCCGCCGCGCCCCTGCCGCGTCTCGCAAGCGCCCCTGTGCTCCGGACGGGCCCGTCCCCTGCGATCCCCTCGAAGCGTCTCGCCACGTCGCCGGCCAAGCGCGCAGACCTGACCACGAAGGCGCCCATGAAGAGCTTCACGGGACGCCTGCTCGCCCCGCCCGCGTCCAGGGGGGCCGCTGGGGCTGCCAAGCCTCCGGCCGAGCAGCCCGTGCCGCCGCACGTTCTCGACGAGATACGCACGCTCAAGGAGGAGAACCGCCGTCTCAAGGAGGAAACCGAGCTGGGCCTGAAGGCGCAGGCCGCGGCCATGGAGGAGTCGCGCCGGGCGAGGCAAGAGAACGCGGCCTTGACTGACAAGATCGATCTGCTCTACCGGGACAACACCAACGGCAATCTCATGGTGAAACAAAAGGACACGCAGATCATGCGCCTCACCAGCGACTTGGAGAACGCAAAGTTGAAGATCAAGAGCCTAGAGCAGGTCATCGAGATGATGAAACTCCAGCATCCCGCGCCGCCGGCACAGCCGTCGCCTTCCTTCCAAACAGACTCCTTCGCGTCTCCGTTCGCATCGCCCGCCGCCAACCCTCTGTCCAGGCATGCGCTGTCTGAGCTCAGCTCGCGTGTCAACAGACTCTCCATCGAAGGCGGGGCGGCATTGAACAATTCACATGAGCAGTCGCCGGCCAGTCTTGCAGACGCGCCCGGCACAGGCCTATTTACGCGGGCCACCAATGTTGACAGCGCCCACCACCCGCCGGGCCCCGAAACCAGAAGCACAGGGGACGGCGAAGAAAACTGGAGAAAGGCCACGGAAGTCACGGCCCAGCTCAAGGCAAGAATCGAGAAGATGAAGCAACGGAACCGCCTTGCCAGCCGATCGTGACGAGCCAAGGAAACGTGCGTACTGCATACCAGCGGCCGGCCCTGGGTGAGCGAAAAAACTCGCGAGGTGAGTAATTCCCGAGGGTCGGGACAGGACAGATCGAATACACCGTCACCGCCAAAATGTCCACCAAGTTGAAAATCCTTGTTCCTGTCAAGAGAGTCATTGATTATGCCATCAAGCCTAGAATCAACAAGGCCGGCACTGGTGTCGAGACGAAAGGCGTCAAGTTCAGCATGAACCCGTTCTGCGATATTGCCTTGGAAGAGTCCTTGAAGATCAGAGAGGCCAACAAGGGGCTTGTTGAGAAGATCCATGCCGTGTCCATCGGCCCCACCAAATCGCAAGACATCTTGAGAACCGCGCTTGCAAAAGGGGCGGACTCGACCACGTTGGTCGATGTGGGAGAGACGGAGGTCGAGCCTTTGACGGTGGCCAAGATGTTGCAGAAAGTCGTTGAGAGGGAGCAGTCGAACTTGGTCATCTTGGGAAAGCAAGCCATCGACGACGACCTGAACCAAACGGGCCAGATCTTGGCGGGCTTGTTGAACTGGCCGCAGGCCACCAACGCATCCAAGGTGGAGATTGATGGCGACAAGATCAGTGTCACCAGGGAGGTCGACGGCGGCTCGGACACATTGCAAGCCAGCTTGCCCATGATCGTCACGGCCGACTTGAGATTGAACGAGCCAAGGTACGCGTCGTTGCCCAACGTCATGAAGGCCAAGAAGAAGCCGTTGGAGAAATTGAAGGCCAGTGACTTGGGCATCGAGATTGTCAACCGGGTGGAGACGCTCAAGGTGGAGGAGCCGCCCACCCGCTCTGCGGGCGTGAAGGTCGAGAGCGTGGACGAGTTGATTGCCAAGTTGAAGGAGGCCAAGGCCATCTAGGAGCCGGGCATTGTACATTTATGGGGGGTGCGCTCCCAGCAACCGCGAGAGGAAAGAGGAAAACGTAAAGAGGAAACCGCAAAGAGGAAAACGTCAAGAGGAAACCGCAAAGAGGAAGGTGTAAAGAGGAAAACGTCAAGAGGAAAACGTAAACATGAAAACGTATACATGAAAGCGTAAACATGAAAGCGTAAACATGAAAACGTAAACATGAAAGCGTAAACATGAAAGCGTAAACATGAAAACGTAAACATGATTAAGAATATACTACAACAGCACCATCAAACCCTTTGCTCGCCACGGGGCCAGCCTGTGTCCGAGGTGTCTGGGGTTGCGGCTCCCCGGCCCATGGGGCCGCGCCAATCGGATTAGGGCCGCGCCCTGCAGAGCCGCTTTAGGGCCGCACCTTCTGTCACGGGCAATGCCTCCCGTCGTCGCCTCTCGCGTGACAGAGAGAAAAAAACTCCTCTCTGCCGGAGGTTCTTTCCTGGTCTCTTTTTCCCCTCAAGGGTTTTTGGAGCATAGTAGTATTCGGATCCTAAGTACTGTGCATACTTGAATTGAGAACTCTGATGTTGAAGCCCTCCAGAGCCGCGCTCTGGGGCCTAACTCTAGGGCCGTACTCTAGGGCCGCGCTCTAGGCCCTAAAACTAGGGGCGCACTTTAGGGCCTAGGGCCCAACTCTAGGGCCGCACTTGAGGGCCTAGGGCCCAACTCTAGGGCCGCGCTTGAGGGCCTAGGGCCCAACTCTAGGGCCGCGCTTCAGGGCCTAGGGCCCAACTCTGGGGCCGCGCTTCAGGGCCCGAACCCAAGCGCCGTTCTCCCCCAATCGCCAGCAGCACATCCGAACCTGCCGCCTTGCCTCCCCGTCTGCTCCACAGCTCTGCGCAGCATGACACTCGAGCTCGCCGCAGCGTTCCTCGACCGCCACTTGGCCACGTGGACCCAGCCGAAACCCCTCGTCGTGGGCATATCCGGGCCGCAGGGCCTGGGCAAGTCGCACCTCGCCGACGGTTTGCTCGCCCACTGCCAGCAACACCACCCCCGGCTCAACTGTGTGGGCGTTCTGATCGACGACTTCTACTTGACGCACGCCCAGCAGGAGCGTGTGTCGGCGTGCGCCCGCAGATCGGGCAATTCCATCTTGGAGGGCCGGGGCCTTCCGGGCACGCACGACCTCCCGTTGGCCACCAGCACCATGGCCGCGTTGGTGGCCGGAGACGTGCCCGTGCGGGTGCCGCGGTACGACAAAGGCGCGTTTGGCGGCGCCGGCGACCGCGTGCCGCAGCTGCAGTGGCATGTGGTGGACCGGCCGGCCGATGTCATCGTGCTCGAGGGCTGGTTCAATGGGTACCGGCGCATGGCGCCGGGCGTGTTTGGCGCGGCGTACCTCGCGTGCGGCCGCAGCGGGGCCGTGCTGCGCAGCGCCATGCACCACCTTGCGGACATCAACGCCCGGCTCGGCGAGTACGAGGAACTATGGGACTTGTTCGACTGTTCCATCGTGCTCTGCACGCAGGACCTCGGCCTCGTGTACCGGTGGCGGCGCCAGCAGGAGGCCGCGTTGGTCGCCCGGACCGGGCGCGGCATGACGGACGGCGCCGTCGACGCCTTTGTCCGCCGGTACATGCCCATGTACGAGTTGTACTACTGGCGCACGTGCGCCGCGGGCCTCCTGCGCCCGGGCACCACCTTGTGTCTCCAGATCGACCTAGCCCGCCGCGTCACGGGCCAGGCGGTGAAGTAGCATGTGTATTTGCGCTTACATACGCTGTCTAGGACGCGGGTCGCGCGGGCGGAGCGGGCGGAGGTCGGGCCGGGCTTTGTTGCTTGCCGTTCGAGGTGCCTTTGGCACCGGCCACACGGCGGGCACCAGGCGGGCATCAGGCGGGCACCAGGCGTGCGGGTGGTGGCGCAAGCTTGTTTTCGCCCGCTCGCTTGGAGTTTCCCACCTGCTTGGTGTAGCCCGCTCGCTTGGTGTTGCCTGGTTGCAAATGCCCTCGGGCCCGACCCCACTTCCAGCCCTCCATCCACGTTCCGGTGTCTCTCGAATAAATCCTCAATCCACGTTCCGATATCTCTCGAATAAATCCTCGATCCACGTTCCGGTATCTCTCGAATAAATCCTCAATCCACGTTCCGGTGT
>NW_017387741.1:35863-64266 GCF_001664035.1 Metschnikowia bicuspidata var. bicuspidata NRRL YB-4993 | reverse complement strand
AAACAGTACATCCCTAAGATAAAACAGTACATCCCTAAGATAAAACAGTACATCCCTAAGATAAAACAGTACATCCCTAAGATAAAACAGTACATCCCACTGGAGTTCTATTCCACCGCTTTATCCTTTAGCTAGAGGTCACGAGAAATAAACCGTGAAACTCGAGATAATATTCCATGTGTTGTTCAACGTGATATCCAACGGAACTAAAAATAATAGAAGTGCATGAAATCATATATGCGCTTATAGAGACCATCAGGGTCAAACTGATACCAGGGACCTTACAATATAGATCAGAAAATGCTTTGTGTAAACATACAAATGGTTTGCAACAGCCAATTTGTATATTTGAAACACTGACCAAAACCATAAGATATGTATAACACAGTGAACCTGCTCAGAACACTAGCTCTATGACTCATATTTTTACCTTATCTTGAGCGTGGGGCTGCCAATATGTCGCTGTTACAGTTTTCTCGGGTATTATGTCGATTTTCCATGTAAAATTTCCACCATCCGTCAGCTATTTGCTTCTTTTGATACAATTCTTCATGTTTTTTGCACAAGCTGAAGTGAGTTTCACCAAAACCACTGGATATAAATTATGTAGAGTTCTAATTAGACATACACAGAACCGAGGAAGGTATACGAGAACAAAAAGTGAAAACTACCAGTGAACAAGCCGCATATATATGAACATTGGTCTATGCACGAGGCAGCTTTCAGGTCATCAATTACGGGATTGCAATAGAGAATTTAGCTTTTGAGAACTGTGAGAAGCATATAATAAAATAAAGCTGAACCATCAATTGCCCTCCTTTGATCTTGCGAATTTTCATGCAATACATGACTTCTTGTTGAGATAAATGACTCAATACCAGTATGGTGGTTGGGACACGTACTCTAAGGCGAAGCCACTCTCGCAGTGGTCAGCTATATAAGACATGAAGAACTTTTCATGTCTTCTTTCGTCCTTTTTTAAGGAAAGCTCCTCTTCATAGATCTATATCTTAATCGACTCTCATGTTACCATAAACCCACCGATGTGGTCCTTACCATAGTACTGTTCGTTCACATGTTTTCACCACCCAAGATGCTATACCAAGATGTGCCCGATATACGCATACTAGGACTGTCTTTAACATTGACCAAGGCTCTGGGCCGGCCTACAGTTTCAATGCAGGGTAGACTTCAACACTTCTGCCGCGGCTATCATGCAAAATCTATTTCTTGTCGCGACATTCATTTCAGATTGCTGGTCTGTATATAAGCACTAAGTAGATATACAATTATCTAGAAATACTGTTTTGAATTTATGAGCTATATAAACAATGCTCGAGAATATTTTTGGATGATAACAAACAGAGGTTTTGAATTAAAGTCATTTGCGTCACAAGGACTAGACTAAATACTCAAGAGCCCCCAAATCCACTTTTTACTTGCAATAGCTTTCGCATACATCACAGTTATTTCGACATAAATCTCCAAGCAATGAGTTTCGTCATTTACATAGCGGTTATAATTAGTTTTCGAATTATCAGCCTGGTGAACACAGTGGTGATAGAATAAAATACGGTCATTAACAATGAGAGTCAATTTTATCTAGGGAATCTTGCTGTAAATCCTGAGGTGTTTTATTCTGTCGTGGACACTAGCCTTTTTACTATTATGGTTTCAGTCCAAAACCAAGCCAGAAGTTGTGTCACAAGTTTTATTAGGCAAAATATTTGAGTAAGAATGACCGGACAGGAGTTTGAAAATTCCGGAAAAGTCGCCTTAAACTCTTTATCAATGAACACCACTTCTGATTGTAATATCACAGTCTCCGAATCGTTTCTGAATACAGGAAATATATTCTTTGGTATAAGTGCTGGTGAATATGTGGCTTTGAAATTCTCCATTACGTCTGCAACTTCATGGTATAACTCTGGTAAATTTATTTTTTTCGTGGCTCATGGCGAGATTGTCAATTTGCAAATTTATTGCCATGCTGGACCCCGAGATTTCAATTCAATCAGAAATGATGGAGTAGTTTGTTTGAACAACACTACCTGGCAGGTAAATACAAATGTTGATGGAAATGGATGTGTCGCATTGGGCTCTGGTGGGCAGTTGTACTTAAAGTGCACAGAAGGTACATACGGTATAGCAGGCTCCCAAAAAATTCACTTCGGGTCACCTCACTCGGTATTAAAGATCACTAGCGGGGTTTCATGCGGTGACGTGCTAAAAGTCACAGGATTTGGGAACAGAAACCAAATTATGCTTCTTTCATACATCATCAGTGGATTTCAATACTATACTGGTACAGGTGTCTTGAAAATTTTCACTGGCAATAGCCTTGATGTTTCTTTTGATATCGGAACAGAATACGAGTCGTCTTTATTTTGATTGACGCCGAACTCTATTTACTACACGGAAAAGCCCTCTCAAAATCCTCCCAATATTTGCGATTGTTTGACAACGTTTCCAATTATTCCATGGGAATTTGGTATACCTTAACGAAAGAACAGAAATGTTTATAATCTAGAAACGACATTGTGATTTGATTAAAAATGCATTAACTTTAGTATAAATTTGAATTGAGAACTAACATGGGCTCATTCAGACTCATCATTACTTGAAGGATCAATGGTTACACTGGCTCAACCAAAATTTGATATGATTCTATGTGTTCTCATATCGCTAACAAATGTCTTATTCATCATTAAATTCGTGCTTGTGATTTTAGTACATGTTAATTCTAGGCTCTGCTAACAGTTTCTCGGATATTTAAGGTAAAAAAGTGTCCTTGTGGACAGCCGCCCTGGTTTCTATTGATCAGAACGGTATCCAATATTTTTGATGTACAAAAGTGTATACACACTTATAGCCCTAAAATGTTGATCAGCTAATTTACAAGTCAATTTAACTTTTGAGCCTCAATTTACTTATAAATCCCTCAAAGCTTGTCTAGCATCCTAGGACACGGGTGAAAACAATTATGATCATTCAGTAGAATTTATTTCTAAATGATGCCTGGTCTTACTGGTCATGCATAAGTCTCGACGTTAGATTGATGATTCAATTTATTCCCCGCATATTACTCAGAAACCCACGTAACATCTTGTAGAATCTAACACATTGTTTTACACAAAAAAGTAAAAGAAATGACGAAAGCTTTAGTAGAATTGTGCCATGATGTCCGAAATTTCGGGAATTCAAAGATTTCTTATCTTGTTCTAGAATCCTTCGCCCAACAAATTGAGATCACCGACTGAGGTGATTGGCTGGACCAGCATAATTGTGGAAAAGCTCACATCAGCTCAGTCCAAATCCCACAGTATCACGTAAATTTCATATTTGATGTGGCGTTCACTTTTTTTCCGCACGGATGGAAAAAAAATTAGCGGAAAAGAAAGAAACTGACCTCAATTTTTTTTTAATTTGAGGTCGCCCAGCATCTGATTCTCTACTTATATTATAAATTATCTTATTGATAATCAATTGATGTTTTAGTACATAATGTCGTAACGTAAATACACGCGGCTGTCTTCTATCTCAGTCAGACCCTTGGGGTCTTAAGGCCTCCTCTGACGTAAAGAATAATATCACGGTGTCCACGCGATATATCATCACGTGGCTATGCAATCAGTATGATTAAACAATGCGGAAATCATCATTGTATGTTTCATCTTAAAAATTAATACAAAAGGGTCAGTAAATAGACCCGAGGTAGTTTCTATGTCAATGTTTCACCTATTTTCTTTAGCAATATATTTCTTCCTGCGATGCACTTCTTATCCTTTTCTATGTTGCCATACTGCAACCATATGTCGGAGGTTACATTTCAAAGGCCCTAGAGGAGGCAAGGTAAACAGACAGTTAATGCATCAGATTTGAATAAGAACTAAACACAACCTGGGCAAACAGCACAGCGCCAGATGTCATTTTTGCAGGAGTATTTGCTAATTTATTAACCATATTTAAAGAAATAAAAACCAGCTTTCGAACAAACGAAGACGGGCTGGATGTCTCATCTCATGACCAGAAGAAAGTTTTGTCTCAGCATCTCTCGAATGAAGACAGTTGAGGCTTCCTGCGAAGTGTGCCATATCACAGCAAAAATTCATGGACCCGAAGGAAATATAATCGTACGTTCGCAAAAAGTAGGATGATTGTTTAGAGGCTGTTCACTAAAGGAAATAAAACCATTTTCTACTCCGAAACTCCCATAATAACCCGTAACAATATTGAAAATAATCATTTCAACGCTGTTACAAGCCAAATCTCCTGGAATAACGAACCCTGTTAACGGATCCATAAGCTTGGACTGATTGTTTATTCCCATTACCAAACCCTGCGACTTTGAGAGTAGGTACGTTACCACGTGGGACTCTATTCCAATAATTCTCAACCTTGAAGAACCGAAGGCTAAGTAAATGGTTTGAGTTTTTGCTATACCTTGCGTGCTTTCTGATAAATGCAAGTTTACCAGTACACCAGAACCCAATATCATACATCCATCTCCTTTTATATTTGTGCGTGCTTCCCAATGAATATTTGCGAAAAAGATTGTACCATTATTTGTTATGAATGTTTGAATTCCATTTTCCTCATAACATTGCAATTGCAACTCCCCATACTTTGAAATAAATACCATCATACCAGTGTTGGACCACGAGGATAAAGACGTGACAGAAAATGACAACGAATCAAAGATGGCATTGTGGACCCCAAAGTACATATCTCCGGTATTGAGGAAAGGCCCTGAAGGCGTGACTTGGCAATCAGAGAATAAACGAGTGAAAAGCAAATATTCCAGAATTTTCGTAGTTGCTTCCTGTCATTCTCACCGAAGTCGACAAATCATTTGGCATATTCAAGATGAATCGCCCATAATTCCGAAAAGAGCCCAGAACTGGTATATGGGGTATGCTCAAGATGTAGTAATATATGTTGGCATTGACAGTAAGATATTCAATGTTCTGGGGGATAGATAGGTACTGCGGGTAATAGTTACGGCACAAATCAGACTGAGAAGACACAACACGGTAATGACTACTGCGCTAAAGCCTGAGGTCATATTGTGGGGCTTTATAACTTAGTTCTATAAGAAGCTAACTAAATCAAAAATTTGAGTTTCCGAGGGGTCAAGATATTGATTTTATAAAGTCAAACTTGGTCGTGCTTAAACTATTTGCAGTACTTATATTACCATTGCTGTAAATAAAGGGCGTTTGCTGTCTTATATTTGTATCTTACAAACTTTTGTTCAAGGTTGTTTTTACATAAGGCTGCACACACAATTGTAAAGATCAAAAAATTAAAAGGGGGCAATGAGAAAAATAAGAAAAAAAAGGTATTGTGTTTACTTCTGAAATTTTAAAGTTCTTGCGGAGTGTATGATAGACTCTGTCATCGATAGCAAGGTTTACCATGCGCTGCAAAAATAAGGCAGCTGCATTAAAGATAATGAAAACATTGATCCAATGGAAAGTGACTGGATTTTAGCAATATCGAATACCATATGTAAAAAAAGTTCTTCAAAATTAATCCTTACAGAGTAAAGGTTAAAAAATGAGGATTTGCTTAGCCCCAGACGCGCCAAGCAAATTGACGTTCAAGCCGATGCGGCTTTTTCATGAACGCTTCCTCAACAGAGTTTGTGGTTATGTTCATGCATATTATAAAAAGTGTGCGATAAAATATTTCCAACAGTTTTATGCAAGCTATTCTTAAAATCTGTACAATAAACCCTATTCCTTGTTCTACTAAACGCTGGGAGATTTTCCGCATGAAGCGGTTCTGTTTCAAATCTCTTCTGCATACAGTGGATGGTTGAACTGTTGAGCTAGATTTCTCCTCCAGTATAGTGGTTGGGAGACGTACTTTTCGACGAAGCCACTCTGGTAGTGGACAGTCATACAAGACTTGAGAAACTTTTCATATTCTTCTTCTTCCTTCCCTAAATAAACGTCTCTTCACACTTACATCTACATTAGAATCGAATCTTACGTTATCTAAGCTTATTTCTACTGTTGCGGCTTTGAATATGTTACTATTCGCCTATATGTTTTCACCAACCTTAGATGCTATACCAGGTTTAGCCAGTATACGACTGTCTAAGACATTTGAACAGGTCTCCAGACAGGTGTATAGATTCCATGCGCGTTTTCACACACGCAGGATAGAATTCAACAGAAATTTTAAGAAAGGACAAATTTAGGAGTGATGTTCTTTGAAAAAAGAACGGGAATATCCCTGGCTTCTTTTTCTGAAAGGGGCATGTAGTACTGGTCAAAGCCTCAAGAAGACTCATCTTCACTAGTTGATTCAGTAGTGATAACCCAAGAAGCTTGAATTATCTACTATCAACTGGGCACTCATAAACCCTGTAAGCGTATATTTGTCTATAAGCATTTCTGGAATGAGTTCCGTCTGAAATCATGTCAATTAAAAAACTGTTCTTTCTATCTCAAGGTCATCCAATCACATTTTATATAAAGCTTATGTGATTCCCTATGTTATTTCAGGAGGGTAGTGATGACAAGGACTACCAACACGTTTATTTATTCCCTCATAGTCTTCTTGTAAATTAATTAGTTTGTCAATCAGACCAAAATTTGTCATAAGTATCGAATGCTAAGCTACCCTGAATCTATAGCCTGACTGTAGCTGTTTGATGCTTGTAATTCTTTTTAATCAAAGAAGGGAGACTAAAGCCTTCATGTTTCATTGCCTGAGTTACAAGAAGCTAAAGGAATTCATAATGGAGAAAATACACCTGTGGTCTGTCCCAAAACTAAAAATCAATATCGCCAGAGTCACGATCTATCATATATTGTGGCTCACACAATTTCTCAATGAGCTTCGCTTTGCTCACAGAAGTTCAACTCCTAGCTATAAGGATGCAGTAGCAGCCACCTGCTACTTCGTGTGATCAAATTCAAGAGTGCTTTGGTAAATTAAATCACACTGAACTAGTCTAACATTTTGTTGGAATGTCTGTAAATCTCACAAAAGACGAAGAAAATAAAAAGCAAAAACGTGAAAAAAAAAGGAATTTAACTAAAAACAAGTAGCTCCAGAAACCTCAGGAAATACTGATTGGCATGAGCACTCATATGGAGGTATATTTGGAGCATGAGGACTGTAAGAAATTTTACAACCGGTGGTGCTTAGTCTTAAACGAAATGACTGTTCCAGATACCCCGTGCCAATATGAAAAACCACTTTTGATTCTTTCACAACTTTGACAATGAGTTCACCTCTTGTAGTAAGGTACTCATATGAAGAAACATCATGATGCCAGATATCAAATTCAATCACGTTTTCGTTTCCGAATCCGGCAACTTTGATCATAGGAAATGTGCAAGATGAGTTCAATCCTGATATAGTCAACACCGAGTCAGGACCTTCCAAATAAAAAGTCTGCATTTTCGAAATAGAAAAGCAGTGGCTGTTTAGTGCTAAATTCAAGATAACAGCAGATCCAGTTCCAATGGTAATACAGCCATTTTCAGCGATGCTGGTAGTTGCCTGCCACATAGTATTGTATAAGCAAATAGATCCGCTATTTTTGATTATTGAGGAATCGTTGTGTCCAACATCTTGTGCAAGAAGAACTTGTGCACTTTCTCCAGAAGCGGTCCAAAATATCATCATACCAGTGTTGTTCCATGATTTCACAGAAGTGACACGAAATGGTATTGTCCCAGAAGTAGCACCGGATATACCAAAAAACATGGAGCCTGTGTTTATGAAGCTATCATGGGTATTGACGTAATATGTAGAAGGAAAGTCGGATTGTATTGTGTTAAAAGCAACTGTTCCGTAGTTTGTGAACTCGTCACTGTTTATTCGGACTGAAGCTTCCAAGTTATTAGTGCTTGATACCAAGAGACTGCCTAAAATGTAAACATGGCCCACAAAATGAACACGAGGGCTGTTCACAATTGAGTAGTTTACTCTCTTGACGAGGAGATCTTCAAGTAGCTTTTCCCCAGTTGTGATCTCGACGGTATTGCTTCTTACAATGAAGGAAGACGCTATACCTAGGCAAATCGAGATCTTAAAGGCTGCCTCGCTATAGCTGAGTTTCATGGTGAAGAGGTTTAAATGTCAGAGTAAAAAATACAGTTAGAGCAGTCCGAGTGCCCACTTTTATAGAGTATCTGTATTCTAGTGACTGGCGGTGTGTAAATAACTATTAAGTTTTGAATCTGAATATAAAAAACTTCTGCAGTTCAACTTCTTTGCAGCGGGGATCCATACAATCGAGACTCAAAAGACCCGATCTACAGGGCTGATAATGCAGGATTGCTGTCGAAATACTTTTGGCAGTAAGTTTTGAAGATGTCCTGTAGAGATATTTATCGGGTAAGAAAAGACAAGAGGCACAGTCCAGAAAAGACCCGAGGAGATCTGTGCTAATCAAATATACTGCGATTTTTCTTTACTTCTGCATCTTGAGGTCCACCTGGCTCTGAAGAATTTCTTCAAATTTACAACTCCGACTTTATTTAAGAATAAGCATTACGCATGATAATTTCGCTGTCTGCCAAGCATATACATATTGGGTGCGAAATGTTTGGAAACAGGGTTGGAAAAGAACTCGAGGGGTATTAGAGCAAGCAATCGATGTATATTCATCTCAATTTTGCAAATACGACCCCGTGAATTGCTTGAGTTCCTTATACTTTGTTGGTTGAGAAAAAATTATAGCTCAGAAAGATTCTTTAGTGTAAAATCATCATGGAGACGCACCATCAACACGCAATGTGACAGTTATATCAAGATAGTAAGATGTCAAACACCTACAATGATGTAACATAAGTGTACTGAACTAAACTATAGATATACAGCTATTCAAAAAATTAGCCCAGTTCGAAGCTCAAATAGTCTTTTAGGCAGCCCTAGGATACGCGAGTGCCGTTTAGAGGTGGGAAAAACTATTAAGCAAGTGGTCCCAAAAGTGGGACCACATGCATGGGGAGAGTTTAGAAACAGAGTTCACGTAAAAGAAGAAAATGAAATGTTTTCGAAGAAAGGATGAAATAAGTCCGACGTAGAACTATGACCCTTGAACCGCGTTGACTTCGATCACGTGACAAACCTATGTGGTAATTGTGCTCGACACACATACTTTACTTGGACGGGTATGAAATCGGGAAATTGTAAGATCACAAAAGACACCCTGCCTTATAAGCGCATAGTTGGCTATGTACAGGTCCAATATGAATTTGAACAAGACGCTTCTAATATTTCCAGGCCGTTAAGCGTCGTTTCCACATGATTGGGGACATAAGGTAAAAAATCCATATTTTTTATAAGGAGTTCAGCGATATACAGTAGGGCGGCTCCCGTGATGTCTTAGTAGGAACGCTCTTCTAGTCTGCCTCGTTTTTAACGTGAGAGTCAGATCAGTGCTCCATGCGCCATCCTTTATAATCTTTACACACTCCAGGGTTTCAGCTTTAGGCGAAGGCGCTGTTGGTTTCGAATTTTCTACAGGCTGAGACCCCATCAGCCACTCATTCAAAAACCCGGTTTGACCAACCGTTTTCAAGCATAGCGATTCTGATTTGGTTTATATTCCATCCACAAAATCTGGTCCACCTTTGGAGATTGCACGTAACATCTTGCAAATACTATGTTTGAATGTTTTAGTATTGATGAGCCTTTCTTTTCTTGAGGTCGATTTACAGGCATTATTCAAAATTACGTACTATCTCTAAGGATCTCTTCTGGTATATTTGCTCATACGTATACTTACTTCAGCTTAACTTAATGGCTTCACATATTTGCTGTTGATTATTTCGGAAAGCTAATTTGGACAATGCACGGCGACCTCACAGGCAATACACAGAATCAAGTCATTTTTTTGTTCCTCTGACACATATGCATGGTAGACATCTCAGCGTGTAATCTTCTTGAAACTAAACTGTGGAACACGTCAACTTTACATTAAACGATTTCTCAAAGCCCTGAGTCTGATCCTGATACCAGTCAGTAAGGGCAAGTACTCAATTCTATGATGAGCCATGTAATACCATCTAGCCACTATCTCCCACTCGCCTCATGCTGTTTAGAATGTCTTGATTTAAGAGTTCAATTTTGGAATCCCGCCTTCGTAGTCTGCACTCAAAATACAACCGCTTCCAGGGAAATTCCTGATCCCTAAAAACTTTTTTTATACATGTTATTCATAGTTCATCTACATGAAGTTCAAAATCCTCTGGCGTACTTACAATACCTTCGTCTCCGCGTCGATCAAATCAATCAAAAACTCGGCCTCCAATCTCTTTCTGCCCTCTCTCACCCAATCGTCTGCCAATTTCCTTGTCCAGCCCTTCAAGTTAGCAACCTCCTCAACGGCAGAGTCCAATTCTCCACGCACTAAGCTCTGCTCAACTCTTCCAATTACAGACTCAATATCTTTGCCGTCAGGTTTGGCGCCTTTCACAGGCATCAACAACTTGGAGAAGAAGATGGAAGCCATGTGACCCAACAAGCCTGCGTTGGGTGGCAACAAGGATGCAGATCTCAACTCAGGCGTAAGCTGCTCCCAAGCAGTCAACAATTGAGGCACCGTCAAGATCGATTGCGTGCTTTCGTTCTTGAGCAAAGGCTTCAACTCATCGAGTGCCAATGTAATCACCTCGTCGCTGGCTTTGCTTGAGACGGTTTGCAAGTTGTCCACAAACGGGGTGAAGCTTTGGGCAGGAGCATCCTCTGGGGTCTGCGTCAAAAGAGACTTCAACTTGGCGGAAGCACGCTGGATGAACGTCTTGGATTTGATCGACGAGACCTGTTGTTCCAAGCCAAGCGCAAACTTTTCCACCTCCTCCAATCTAGAGGAGAGCGCATCCAAATTCTTCAATCTTCCGTTTCTCTCTTCGTCAATCTTCTTCTTCACCATCTTCTCGAACCGCTTAGTTTGTTCGATTCTCACCATGGTGATGGCATTGATCGCCGCCTGGCTGAGCGCTTTTTCAGCAGCTGTCACCTCACTCGAAAGCCTCTCCTTGTACTTTTTCTCCAAGATAGATTTCTCCTGACTGTACTGGTCCAACAAAGTCTGGGTCAACTCCAACTCTTTCTGCGTGTGAGAAGTGAGCAACTGCGTCTTGGTGTCCTTCAATCTGGTTTCCAATTCTTTCTCAAACGAGTTGTTCAAAGCTGCAAGTTTCTGGGATAACGCACTGATGTTTTCACTGATCTTCTTGACCATGGCATCTTTCTTTGGGCCAAGGTTGCTACCGTCGAGCAACTCAAGCATTTCGTTGAACGATCTGATAGTGGCCTTAACAGAGTCGTCAGCAAGGCCGGAAATACTGTCGTTCAATGCCACAAACGGGATCTTCTCGATCTTTCCGGGGACAGTCTCGATACCTACGCTTTTCTGCAATTGTTCAGAGGGAAGCGAGTTTTGGGCGTGAGACAACTTCTTTTTAGTTTCTTCAATCAACTGCTCGCCTTGCTGCTCGATCTTTTGGGTCAATTCCTCAATAGCACCCTTGGAGGGGAGAGACACGTTTTTCGACAATTTAGTCCAAAGGGCCTGGAGCTCGGCCACGGACCCGTTCTCAATCAAATCGACCAATTCCTCGTAGTAGGGCAACTGCTTGTCAATGACGAAATCCATGACCCGGTCGTTTTTCGTGGCCGCATACATGGTACCCCCATAGACCACCGACGCAGCAAGCGCAGCCTTCCACAAAAGGCCGAAAATCGAAAACAGCTTCTTGGGGGGGACCTGCTGCTTGTTGTTTTCCTGTACATTTGCCTTGACCTCGGGTTTCACGCCATTGTGAGCGTTTTTTGGGGCATGAGGTACACCAAGAGGGTCGCTCTTGACCGCCTGGGAGGTCACCGGTTTCCCGGGCTGCGTCACGGGCGCGTTGAAAACGCGGGCCGACGACACAAGCGACCGGGTGGCACGTGACCGCAAGCTCGAAGAAACGGCACGGTTAGAGGCGGCGCCAAACATGTGGATTTGTTGTTGAATCGATGGTCTTTTCGGGCCCGTGAGAAGATTTTGACTGAGTTGGCCAACCAAAGCGCACGATATCGCGTGGTGCACGGGTGTGGTTCGTGCCCCGCGCATACATAGGTCTGGGAAATGATCTGGGTGAAGCACAGCGTTATTCTATATAAGTCGGGCAGACAAGAATTGATAGGCGGACATCTGCAGCGCAATCGGAAGAATGCGATATTTAGGAAGGGGAATATCAAATGAAGGGCGGGAAATGCCGGTTTTTTTCGACGGCTAATACCGAGGCACCTGAGGGGATCAACAATTTCGCCAGGAACTGAGGTCTTTCATCGTGCAAGGTGTAGATCACTTACGCTTTTGAGCATTGGTGTCTACCAGATTATTTGAAAACAAGAAGCGTTGTGTGCATTTGGGTTTTAGTAGTGGTAAGAACTTTTGTTGGGACTCTTGTTGGGGTTGAAAGTAAACTCAGCTTGTAAAATGAATTGCAAGAACCAAAAAGGAATAGACAGGAAGTTCGAAAAAATTTAAACCATCTCACTTTTGTTCTTTCTTCAGCATGAAAATACGGAACAAATCAATATGAATGTATGATTGAACAAGGCTGATATGACGGTGCCCTTATTGAATGCCCCCAGTTGCAGCGTTTTCATGGCGTTGAGTGTGCAGTACTCCGAGACTGCCATGCAAATTCACGGACTTTCATTCTACCCATTTCAACCCATTTGGCATCAATCATACGAGCTGTGTTTCAACAATGTCTTGCAATAATATTTCAGTATCAAACAAATATTGTCGTTTGAAGTAGAGGTCCCGCAGAGGCCAGCGGCACACTCCCCGAGTGTCTAGTAGAAACTCAAAGGTTTTCAGTTTTGTCTACATAATACACTTAGGATGTAAAGTCCGTCGTTTCCACAAGTTAGCTGATAATTTCGTGTTCTTCGTGGATATACTAGGTATCCTGCTGCTCTATGCCCTTGCAGCTGCACTTGTGACTTTCGTGTTCTTAGTACATCAAGGCTCCATCTCCCTCGATGATGAGCAATTATCGTGCCAATTATATGCTCTCCTCAAACAAAGGATCTACATCCTCACTCTTCTATTGTTCACATCAAAGCTGAAGAACATTCCTACCCTTTCTTCAAGCCCTCAGACATTTATATGATTGGCAAAAGAAACCACGGAGAAACGAACAAGCCGAGTCTCTTGAACCATTTTTACAAAGTTAGGTAGCTGCGCGTAGTGTTGTATAAATTTTCCCCTAAGGATTACCCCTCTAGAATATAAATATTAAAAAAAATGGACTTGTGAGGCGCAGCAAGAATCCTCAGAACCTCTCGAGATAGTTGCAAAAAGACGGCTTTGACAGTCTTAGGCACGAACTGGTATACATGTGTCATGGTAGCTGTAAATTAGCCAGACAAATAACGACTTTAGCAAGAGCTAAAATGTAATGCCAGACAGGATTTAGCCCCGCAATAATCGAGTCGAAAACCTGCTGCAAGATAAAGCTATACTCTGTCCCTCACTTAGATGCACATGGAGCGGAGTCTGATTCGAAAATCTCCTTCAAATATTACCATGCTCTTACGCGTATCATTGCTATTTAAATCACAAAATGGTATTACAGAAAGTGGAGTGACTCAAATTGATGATTTTCCCGCTTCTAAATTAGTAGTTGTCCCCAATAAAATGGGCAGCTAGAAAGGAATAACGCTGTTATCTCATTCGTTTTATAAGAGGTCTGTATAGACGACTCAAACAAAAGCAAGGAGATAGGAAAATAAAATGTTCACTCCGAATAGGGCATTTGCAATTTACTCATGTGTAGTTCAGCTGGAAATAACCCAAAATATTGAGTATAGCCTGCTTGGAGCCCAAGCAAAATAATGCGCGGCTCACAAGAAACACAACATCACTTCCACTGGGTTATTTCAGGAATTTGCTATGAATATCGCAAGATTTGGTGACGGTTAATACAACCGCTTTGAACGTGGACTAAAAGACAGTGCCCCATATTAAGATTCAAGCCATTTGATATTCTCACGCTCCGGGAAACCTGAGTTTCTATCAAAGCAGGGAGAAGGTATGATCAGAATGAGTTTGAGACAATAGTGACACAGGCTACCATTTAGGCACGGCAAAATCGAGTAACTTGACAAATAATGTGTAATTGTTCCTTGCAACTGTCCTTTATCTAACATTTTTACCGTTTTTTAATGAGTACAGGTAATCAAATTTTGAGATAAAAAAGACTTTGGAGACGCTACCTTGGAAAGCACTTCTTACACAAAACATGAAATAAGTGGAAACAACAGAACGAGACTCGAATTCTAAGAAAATCACCATATCTGTTCCGACTAAAGCTCCGTTGACTTTGTCTTTAATCTGACACTCTGGCTTACATGTTGAGTTTTCACGCCTGTTTATTTTGTATCTGTCCGTTTTGAAAAGTTTTCACAGATAAGTCAGTGATCCATATGAGAACATTTGATGTATTTAGAGTGTGAAATCCTCCTATAAGCTTTGACTTTTTATTCCACTGAAGACCTGGCCTTACGAAACCTTTGAATCTTTGTCTATTTTGATAATCAGCGTATTTTATATTGAGACTTCAGATTGGAGGTAGCTAAAAATGTCGAGCTGCGGTAACCCAACTTGTAGAACCATGTGCTCCTCTAGGTAAGAGCATCGAGAAATGCCAAAAGCGGTGACTATTTGACAAAGATCCGACTGAGACATTCTAAACGCTTTGCTTTGTAGAGTACAAAGTACCATTCTTTAAAGTTGACCATTTAGTAGTCAAATGATCTACCAGATATTAGAAAAACACCTCCAAACGCTGACTCTGAAACAATCATATGTAATTACTGCTTTTACTGCAAACAATCATATGTAGTTACTGCTCTCACTGCTAAAGATAAAGCTTTTAGTCTGTGATCGTGAATAATACATGAGCTGATTGAAATAAGCTTCCGCAATCGTTTATCATACTATATTCTTGATGACTTGAAATACACCCGGAGAAACTTGAGAGTCTTTCTTTTTTTTCCATCTGATGGCTTCTTGAGAACGCCTCTGATAATAGTATCTAATTTTAAGCAGACCAAAAGTCGATTGAAGCCTATTATATCAGACCCAGCGCCCGTGGGGCAGTATGAAACGTTGTGGCACAAAAGCATATATCGGGCGGACTATGTGGGGGATTTCCAATGTAATATATGGCGCTTGATGTCAACCGGAAAAAAGGCATTATATAATCTGTGCCAATGTCAAAATTGACTTCATGAATATTACCCACAAGAACAGTCAACATACCTGTTGTCAGGGAATAGCGAAAGCCATTAACAGAATACGTATGAAGCCGGATGAGATTTCTATTTCCAAAGCCTGCAACTTTGATCACGGGTATGTTACCCTCAAATAAACCCCATCCGGTGACTTTCAAAAGTGAATCAAATGAAGCCAAGTAAACCGTTTGAGCGGCTGCTAGAGCATATGTGCGTTGTGAGTATTGTAAGTCTAGCTGACCACCGGAGCCGAGAGTGATACATCCAATTCCTTCAATGGTTTTTTTTACTGGCCAGAGGGTGTTATTCAAGCAGACTGTTCCATCATTTACTATCGAAGTGAGCTCGTTGCTTGAAGAGCGGCATTCAAAATTTAGCCTCACATCCACACCATAGGTTGCTGCAAACACCATAATACCAGTGTTATACCACTCAGTCACAGACGTGACAGAGAACGGTGCAATTTCATAACTCCCACCTTGAATACCAAATGAGATATTGCCAGTATTCTGGAACGACCCCAGAAGTGTAATGTGAAATTCGGAAAAGGCGTCGTTTGACGACGAGTTGAGTATGACATTTCCCAAATTTTCAAATTCTCCCCCCGTGATCCATACACCAGTGGTTCTACTACTGGAGCTCGTGATATTTATATTGCCTTCATTCTTAAAGAGCCCCAGCACAGTGAAAAGATTGCTGTTTATAACTGAGAAGTCTACTTCTGGACGGACGGTGAGACTTGTAAATGACAATTCGTTCATCGTGCTCATAGTAGTATTACGCTCGATAAGCATTGCCCACACATTGCTGGCCAAAAAGATATTGAAAATCAAGACTACGTGGAATGCTGGATTCATATGGAAGAAAACAATCACAGTTATGTGCACCAGATAATGAATGCCCTTTATAGTGGGCAGTAAATCTAGAGTTTTTGTTCGAATATTTTTCCGGAAACCCACCTAGTTGAAAGTTATGAGTCAGTTTTATGTTCTCGTGCTGCTTTTTCTGTCACGAAAAACATCTGATCACTGCATTTATATCTCTTTAATCTGGGATGGCAAATTGCTGGCTGTGCACGGCTTTACCACGTTTAGGAATGCTTGCAGCTCAATAATTATTAACAATCTTGCATGAATAGCCGCAGAAATTGGAGAATCCTACCTATAAAGACCATGGAAATATGCAGGTTCAGAGAATGCTTATTGTTTATAGTTTACCTGTCGAAATAAGTGAAGCTAAAGAAAACTGAAAAATCAACCTTTCACCAAGACCCGAAGTGTACTCTGTGAGCAACCAACAAAAAAAACTGTACCTTTGACAGAGTGGTTCTTTTGAATTACAAATTGAACACGTAGTCAGTGAAGAGAAGTTTGATATCATGTGATTCATTTGGAGCTTGTGTGCCCGCTTGTACTTGATATCACACACAGTGCATCAGTACTAACAAGAACGTCAATAGTCACAGAGCTGCCGCTGGCGAAAATTCTTGGGGTTCAGTATTTCTGTGGGGATCTAACAGTCATACAGTGACGACCAGATTATCTCATACAATTCATTATCTTAAAATACTATGATGGATACACTGATATTCATATACGAGACAAAGAAGTTGACAACGTTTTCCTCAGCTGCTCTCTGTTCAAGAATACTTGACACTCATGGATAGTGAGACTTTTACGACACATTTTATACTAACTATATCACTTTCGGGCAGCTTGATTTGCATGTCGCATTGTACGCCTTTCCATAGCCCTTTTATTCAAATACCGCTTGATTCATCATGATATCCAAAATAATGGTTATTCGAAACATGTAATTTTCTTTCTATGGTGGCTGTATGCCGTTTTTTTATGAAATCCAGCAACGTAGAACAAATGTAGGTATAGTGGTTCATTTTTGCACATGTAAACTGCACGATAGTATATATCAGGTTTCGGAAGTAATTCAGCTATTCACGAGTTTGTAAACTAGTATATTGTTTTAGCGCAAAAGCTTTCTTTGCATCTTAGTTCCCCATTTAACCCTTCGCTACACTGTGTTATGCAATTTTGATCAATGTTTCGTTTCGCAAGATGTATCCCATTTGTCAAAAAGCTACAAACTCTCAACAATTTTTGGAAAATCAAATTTATGAAGCAAGGGAGGCATTTGAGTCGAGACCCAAGCTACTGATTTCCAGCTCTGGTTCAACCAGTCGTCAGAAAAAACTTTCCTGACAGAATCGTGATCATCTTTAGTATCTGTGAGTAAACCTCATCATGCTGGAGGTGAAGTTTTACGAAAAAAAAAAAGAACATATCATAGACAAGACACGAAGCATGTTTTAAAATTTGTGGTTAGATGGCCAAGCGTTTTTGGAGGGTGAGTTTCTATACTCCATTAATACATTGAAACTAATAAAAACTGTAAACGCCCAAAAATTAATAAGGTTTTCTTGGCTTAGCAATTTGTGCTAACAAAAGCACGTTTTTGTGAAGGACACTAAGTTTCAAAACCGTACTTAACTCTGCATCGAATACTTTCTAAAACTCCATTGAAATTCTATCTCGAGAATCTTAAGAGACATCAACTAGTTCAACTAGCCCCTCATTTCAGTCCCACTGCCAGATCAATACATTCGCGTTTACTGTGCGTCTTCAGGTGTATAATTGGTAGCTAGAAACTAATTATGGTCAAATAATCGGGAAATGAAACAGCACTTCAAATAGTTTTTATGGTCCATTTAAGCCATCCATTGTCGTGGTGACCATTATCATCTTATTTTTAACAACAATCTAAAATTAAGGTTGAAGAAGTCTGTTTAAGGTCAACATAGAGTGTAGTTTTAATCATCATATAATAAGGCTCTGTTGTCAGGCGATATAAATTGAAGGCAACAACTAAAATAGTCACAAACCACTATAATTCAAAACTTTGAAGAATCTTACTATTTTTATCCTGTTTTTCATGAAGTTGAGCATCGAAGCTGTAATCATTATTGTGTCGAGCTTCTTCAGCTTGTCATTCTCCTCTGCCCACGATTCTGTGGAGATATTTCCAGGATATAGTAACCTAACTGATCTCACTATTTCAACGGGAGAAAATGTCACTGTTACTAACCGTCCATATTTCAATATTCTGGGAGATTTTTGGAATTCCGGCACATTTTCTGTAAGAAATGAGAATGAGCCAATGAAATTACGTATGAGCGGAGCCGAATTCCGAAATACTGGAAAGGTCGATTTCACTTCGTTTTCACGATTTGGCGAGTCTAGCTATGTAATCTTTGCCAGAAAAGGGTTTTGGAATGAAGGTGAAATAGCATTTGGTATCTGCACAAATCAGACTCAGAGCATTCCTTTTGTTGTTGCCTCTTTTGGGTTATGGATTAACAGAGGAAAAATGATTTTTCAAAAGGGCATTGGCTCTATGACAGAGTTATACATCGTTGGAAAGTCTGCCGGAAATGATTTCTTGGCCATCACAAATAACGGATCCATTTGCTTGTATAACACTCATTGGAACACAAATATGGATATTAAAGGACACGGCTGTGTTGCAGTGGGGTCTGATTCAAGACTTGAGATTAGTTTTGCAAGAGGTGAAAATGCTGTTCAAAACACCCAGACTATCTACTTAGAATCACCTGCTTCAGTATTGGCCATATCTGGCTTGACATCCTTGCTGACTCCTCCATTCATAAATATTGCTGGATTTGGCCAACACAATTGGATTGACTTGGATATTGAGTTTAACAATCTGACCACGGAGTATGATTATTTTGGGCATTCAGGCTTGTTGGTGATAAAACTGTCTAAAAGGCAAGTGGTTCAGATACAAATAGGAGAAAGCTACGATTTGAGGTATTTGAAATTGACAAGTGGACCGGCGGGCAGCAGATTAGTATACGAACTCCCTAGCCCAAACACACCACCTAGTGCATGTTCATGCAAACCAATATGTTAGAGCTATGGAGAAACTAGTAGTTCTTCTTATGCTGCTACCTTTGGAACTGGAAGAAAGTGAAATTGAAAATTTTAGTTCAATCAGGTAATGATTGAGTAAGGATATTTCTGGTTTATATAAGGGCAGTGAAATTGGGGCTTTTTAAAAGAAAAAACTGCTTATCATCTTTCAAGAAGCATCAAATATCTGTTTTGGTTTTTTTCTATGTTTTGTTCAATGCCTTCCAGGGGTCTTTGTTAAATATGATAAGTATCATAGGCCACCTCGCTGATTATCTTCAGAAATCGGAATAATTAGAATGGATTCGCTCAAGCGGAATCGTGTAGTGGTAAGCTTTGAAAGAGCTTTAAAGTGATTTAGTTATAACCCCCTAAAAAGTTCCTGTCATTGCATTTTATGTAACTGTCGGAGCCTTTCGGAGATGCGCCATACATAATTTTACTCAAATTAGCGTGGCTTGGAGGTTAATTTATATTTCCTGTAAATTGAGCTCTATCAAAATCTAGTTTCTTTATACTGTAGACAATTTTACAATTGATGAGAATATAGGTCAATTAAGCAGGCTGTTAAATTGGCATAAAAAAACTGAACGGTCATGATCGTATGGCGCGACATTCGAGATGGAAACAAAAAACGGTATTTAATGTTTGATTTAGACAATAAAGAGTGCATGAAACAAATTTTCTGGGTCTGTAATTCTTATTGAACTTTCTTGATTAAGTTCGAACTTGTAATTCTTATTCAAGCTCCAACGGCTTTCTTAAGGTTTGAGCAAGACCAGTGCACTCGAATTTAAGTTTAAAGTCCTTTTACAAGATACAGTTCGCTTTTTCTAGTTTGTGATGTCGAGCTTCTACTTTTATGGGATTCTTTTAAGGCCAGAATGGCATCAGACTACTGTCAACATGGCAATTGAAATATAATGTACTATAAAAAGCCGCTTGTAAGAGAGAAAACAGAGTTCTAAACTCAGTTCGAACAGGAGACAGGTTTGGGAGCTGCCCAACTCACATTGGACAGGAGAAGCATATTCTGATGATCTTAAATTGCAGGTGATTATGCAAGGTTGATCTTCAGTTTCACTTTTAATGCAAGACCCGATACTTCCGCGTTTAACCTAGAATCAAAGTAATACAAAAGTGACAAGAATCCCGGACTTGTGAGTAAAGCAAACTCGATAATTAAGCAGCGTGACTTTCTGGAAAAACCTATAAGGCCAATATTAGAAAATTTTAATTTTCTATTACCTGAAAAAGATTTTGTGATACTTCACAGTGACCTGTTCTCATAAATTGCAATATGATTCTCGGTGTTATAAGGATAGCAATCACCTTGAATTTTGTTGCTTTGGTAACTTCAATAGAAATAGTTGATGGAACTGTGGCAAATAACATAGCCGAGTTCGCCGAAGAAAGTCTTACAGTCAGTGCCGAAGTATATCTATCAATTGTTAACAGTTCACGTGTGACATTCCTGGACTCCGTTAGGAACTACGGTAGTCTTTATGTCACAAATCATAACAATCAGGACGTTTGGGTGAGAATGTCAGGACAAGACTTCGAGAATTCTGGAACTGTTTCTTTTAGTTGTTTGACGACTCCAGTATTTTCTGATTATCACATCAGGGTTACTAGATCGTTTGTGAATACTGGAAACATGTACTTTGGTGTTTATGGTGAAGACTATGGAGCTTCACCTTTTTCTGTGACTTCAGTGTCTACATGGACAAACAGTGGTATGATGCTTTTTCTGGTAGCTCATGGCGAGAGTGCCCAGTTACAAATTCAACGATACGTTCCGGATGATGGATATCGTTCCATAACAAACACTGGATCTCTCTGCTTGAACAACACCCACTGGCCAGTACAGACAAACATAGAGGGAAATGGCTGTATTATTGTTGGTTCTGGTGGACAACTAGACTTGCAATTCTCGGAGAGCACCCATGGAATTGCGGAAGATCAGACCATTTACTTGGCATCCTCCGACTCTTTGTTGAAGATTTTGGGACTTGAATCACATTCAAGTGAGCCTCCGGTTATTAAGCTCGCTGGCTTAGGAGGAAGCAACAGAATCCAATTTCAAGCGTATTCAACTCAGACATATCGATATTACACAGCCATAGGTCTCTTGAATATCTTCGTTGACAATGTTCGTAAAGTGTCATTCAATATTGGCATAGGATATGAGTTGGAGCTTTTTGATTTAACATCAGGTATTCTTTCCTATAGTGGACCGCCACCAGAAAGCGCCCCAGATTCTTGCAAATGCGGAACATCATTCCCCACCGTTCCAAATATTTCTGGATAGGCTCAGCCAAGTGTGAAAAAAGCGTTTTTCAATTCGGAAACAATGCGAAAGATCTCCAGTCTTGCATCACTGTTATACATCAAGCTTCTACATTATTGGCGGTGGTCGCAAACTACATATGAAAAATTTGTTTAAAATTCAGTTAAATTGTATGCTTGAAACAACAATATATAGCTCTGCGTGATTGTAATAAACCAGTGAATTTCACGCAAAATTTTTATTATTGCCCCTGCTTTTAGTTAGAGAAAGACTTGATTCTAGCTACTGTGCTGCTACTGTGCTTCTGGAATCATCGTCAGCAGCCCCGAGTATTATATATTGAAATACACGATTTAATCTATTATCATGGCATGAAGCTTGCTTGATCTTGCCGGGATGAGGGATATACCAAAACACTAATTGGAGATTAGCTATATACTTATAACTAGCGGAAGAACGGGTCGAGCTTTTATGTCCGTTGTATGGTCTTGCTGGTTGATCGGATATTTTTCCTGGTGTTGCTGGCTATGCCTGTGGTGGGGGATGGAGACAGGATCAGCTGGATGCTGTATGGGGGTTTGCGCCGTCAAATAATAGCAAAAGGCTATATAGCTAAAGCCTGAAATGCGAAACATTAGTGCTGAAGCCTTTGAGACATGGCATGTTCTGGCGATAAACGCATATCCTGTGATATGCCGTGACCCAGAAAACTGGGCCTTGGGCCCCGCAATATGAGGACAGCCAGATTGGTGCAGTTTATGATTATAGGCCCATGTTGGAGATCTGGTTCCGGCCCCTGGCACGAGACCCTCTCGCCAGCGATTGCAGGCTGTGCTAATAAACCGTTCCAGTCTGCGAGCGTTGGACTCCAGCTTCTGCCGATGATTCATTCTGGTATTGCAAGTTGCAATAGTAAGAGAGTCTACAAAAAGTAGTGGGGCAGACACCGTGAAACTAAACCATATTCGGGGCATTGGCCAACTTTCATCGGGAGACTACATACATGACTGATACATAGGATAGACATAGAGACGTCTTGTTTCCGAGATTTGCTCGCAAGTGTTTGGATGGGACAGGAGGTCTGCAGATGGCCAGGAAGAACAAATACACGGATGCCATGACACTATTGGAAAGCTAACCTCGCATTCTGATAGACGATGGGAAGCGGTGGATTCGGCAAAAAAAGTGCATGCTAGAAGTCAACTCATTTACTCTGTGATGTTATTAGTCTGGCATCATACTACAAACCTCACTTCAGAAAAAACTTAGATGCGCCAGATGTGAGGATACAGAAACAAGCTGGCGTTCGGCGACTTTGAGATGCTTCCATGGTGACAGGCTTGAACACACACACGAGCCCGAACAAAGAAATACCCAATCACCTTTGCCATTTCCATAGATACAAAGATTCTTCCAAGTAAACTAGGTGCTTTACGAGGGAAGCGTTGTACGGTTTGGTCTTCGAAGAGTATACACGAGACGTAATCTTACAATCCATGGCGAGGCCGCTGAGGTGGTGGCAATGAAATAGAGTGATGGTCTCTGAAAAGTGTTTTGCACCTCATTGCGGAAGCCGCTTACAACATGTTTCTTCATCAGAAACAGCTTCAGTGTGTCACATATTAAGCGGATGAAAAGACCAAGAATACGTACCATGAAACATGCAATACACAAGGTTTTCTCAGAGATTGTGGTGACAGAATCCGGTTAGAGAGAACAGAAACACAGAGGCTTGATAAAAACATACTTGAGCTCGTCCTGCAACTTGGATTTCACCAACAACTCGTGCACCTCCTAGGGTATCGCCAAGGAGGACAGGCCGTTCAACAAGACCTTCTCGGCCTCCCAGGCATCAACCTTGTTCTCCACCATGTAGCGGGCAACCTTGGTGTTTCTGCCTCTGGAATGGGTGGTGATTAGGTCGGGCACACAGGCAGACTCCTCGGTAAAGATCGTGGACTCGGGCGCAGACAGGCCCGCAGAGCCGAACTTCTTCAGTAGGAAAAATTAGATGGTCTGCTTGATGCCGCACTTCCATTAGGAAGCAAAGTGGATGGTCTGCTTGATGCCGATTCTCATGATGGCGGCCTTGGCGTTGTAGCCCTGGACGGCACCCTCGACGAAATAGCTCTAATTGCAAGGTAGTCTTTGTGGCTGTATAGTTTGGTGCGTTGGCGGAGAGTGTTTGTAGAGCGGACACTTAAACGATGCCTGGGGTTACTTGATGAGCTTACTTGCGTGTTCAATTGACTATTATCACACTGGCGAATACTTTTGGATGGAAAAAGATTCAACACGGAAAAAGATTCAAACATGGAAAAAGATTCAACATGGAAAAGGATTCAATACGGAAAAAGATTCAACACGGAAAAACATTCAACAGGGAAAAAGATTCAGACATGGAAAAAGATTCAGACATGGAAAAAAACATAGAGAAGATCAAACTGGGGAAACAAAGACTGCGAACGATTGCAAGAGAGAAAAAGAGAAAGGGGTCGAGTTTGCCGGAGTACCTTGATACTGTCACCCTTGCCCATCTAACACGCATGAAAAGATTGCTTCAGCTGGAGAACCCCGAGGAACTATCTAACCAAAAACGAATGCACATTCATCGTGTTCTGCCATCGCCAAGGTAAGCGGAACATTTGCTATACTAAAGAACTGATCGTGTAAGGGCCCTGGTGCCTTCAAAGATGGATGCTGCAAATTCTTCTTTACAACTTCCAGTTTTGTTTCAGTCCGGGAAAGCTAATGATCTTGCTGCCCATTTCTCTCGAAATCCCACTTTCAATCCTTCGTCACTCACACCGGTGGGTGCAGTCATGCAACTCACTCTGGATCCACTCTGGATGGATCGACTTCTGGGCGCTTATTCTCTGGACCCCGCTTTCGGGGCGATTTATACGTTTATCACAGAGAATGGACTTACGACTTCGGAGAAGTACCCCGCTTACAAATTAATTTCAGACACGGGATTGTTGTATTTCGAAGGGCGCTTGTGCATTCCTCACAGCATCCTCCCAGATTTCCTTTTTCAGACTCACTGTGCTCCCTCTGCTGGTCACCCTGGTATACGCCGCTGGTTGCAATGGCTCCGTCCCCTTTACTATTTTCCCGACATGCAAGCAGTCGTGGAAAATTACGTCAAGAGCTGTCACGAATGTCAAACCGTGAAGTATAACAGCTCCAAACCTCAGGGCCTTCTTCAGTCCTCTGATCCACCTTCCGGTTGTTGGACCGACATCGCCCTCGACCTCATCACCGGCTTCCCTCAGGTTGATTTTCAAAGTCAACAGGTCGATGCTATCCTTACAGTGGTGGATAAGTTTAGTAATCGCGTACATTTTTACGCCGTGCTGTCCGGTTTTAAAACCGAAGATCTTGTGCATTTGTTGCTTCACAGATATTTTCCACTCCATGGTTTACCCAGGTCCATTCAAACAGACCGCGGTCCCCAATTCACTAACGCAGCGCTTCAGTCGCTTTTGGCACTTCTTCGCGTTGACTCAAAGCTATCTCTTGCTCGCCACCAACAATCGAATGGTCGAGTCGAGAATCGGAACAAAATGATTGAGACATACCTCCGACTTTACATCGGCCTGCGGCAGGACTGGCCGGAATTTCTCGCCGTGGGCGAGTTTGTCTTGAACGCTCAGCCTTCGACATCTCTTGCCAACAAAGCTCCATTTGAGGTTGACCTTGGTTATGTTCCCTCCGCACCCACGGGTTTTCTTTTCCCTCCCGTTGACTCGCGACCCCCTCGGTCCGCTCTTGATATCACCGAGTTACTCGATCGGTTGCGGGACACTGCGCTTGCTGCGCATCAAGCCGCTTTCTCCAATGCCAAGCAGTACTATGACCGACGCCACAAACATCAACAATTTTCCCTCGGCGATGAAGTCTATCTCGATCTTTCGCAGCTCGGAAATCAGCTCGACGCTCAAAATTCTGCTGTCTTGCCCGAGTTACGTTCGAAATTTGCTGGGCCGGTTGCCATCGCTTCTGTTCTTAGTCCAGTCAACTGCGAGCTTTCCATGCCCCCACATTTTCGGGACACCCAGTTTTCCACATTAGTCAGCTCCGGCTCAAACACAAAATTCCGGACAAACATTTCTCTGCTCCTCACTCTCTGGTTCCGTTGAAGCAGTCTCCCGACGGCTCTGTGCAAGTGGAAATTACGAAACTCGTGGATCACCGAAAAGGGGCCACCGGCTATCGCTTACTGGCTAGATGTGTTCCGACGGCAGAATTCTCCAAGGCGAGATCGATGAGTTTCGTGCTTCTGATCTAGCTAAGTCCGCATCCGAACTTACGTTGGCCTATGCAAAGAAGCATTGTCTTTCTAAAATTCTTGAGTTTTCTCTGACACCTCTTCCGAAACTGGCGGGGATGTTAGGTCCCTGGTATCAGCTTGACGCTGAAGGTCCTTGTAAGCGCAGATATGACCATCCTCCATGACTGTGGGTCCCGTCCGATATCGTTCTGGACAACTCATAGAATATTCTCTCGAGTTCTAAAGGTTCCGTCGACGTGACCTCTGGATAAGGTATACAAAGGTGGAAGAGAACCGTTTCAGAAACCAGTGATCAAATAGCAATACAGAACCCCTATGTCCCGTGAAGTCCCTAACAATGACCATATGCACCTCCATGACTGTGGGTCCCGTCCGATATCGTTCTGGACAACTCCTGGGATCATCTCCCGGGGTCTCAGGGTTCACGTGACCTCTGAGCAAAGGACAGGAAGGTGGAAGACAACGTCTGTAGAGCTGTCGACAAGCCGGTGATTAGTAGTAATGTCGCGAAAAGTCCAACAGTCTGACTGAGAGCAACAGGATAACTCGCGAAGCACGGGCCGCGCCTTTATGTTGCTGCACGATCATCTCGTTGATGGGACGAACCCAACCAAAACTCACATCCCCATCGTATCATGGCGTCAAGGAACCAGAACCGGGCAGTGGCTTGGCCCGCCAAGCCACGTGACACATCAGATCACGTGACACACCACGTGACACACCAGATCACGTGACACCCACGTGACCGCGCCTATCACCATCGGCGTGCCTCCCCCCTCCTCCAACACCATGTCTTCCTCCAACTCTGCGGCCGCCGTCTACGGCGGCGACGAAATCAACGCCATCGTGTTGGACCCCGGGTCGCACACGACCCGCATCGGCTACGCCGGCGACGACCTCCCCCGCGTCGTGGCGCCGGCGTGGTATGCGCTTGACGAGGACGGCACGCGCCTGTTTGGCGGCAGCGTCGACTTCCCCAAGGCCGGGCGGCAGGTGCGGCCGCTCATGCGCGAGGGCTTGGTGTGTGACTGGGACGCCGCGGCGGCGCACTTCCGCCACCACTTCGACGGCCCGATGGCGCTCGCGTACGCGGAGCAGCCGCTCCTCGTGACGGAGCCCGTGTGGGCGCCGGCGAAACACCGGCAGCGCATGGTGGAGACGCTCTACGAGGAGTTCGGCTTCCCCGCGGTGTACTTGGCCAAGACGCCCACGTGCGTGTCGTTCCAGCAGGGCCGGCCGAGCTGCTTGGTGGTGGACGTGGGCCACGACTCGGCCAGCGTGGTGCCGGTGGTGGACGGCATGTGCTTGCTCAAGCACTCCATGCGCACGGGCTACGCGGGCCGCTTCTTGAACGACCACGTGGCGGACACGCTCGCGGCGCGGTTCCCGGGCGTGGACCTCCTGCCGCAGCACCGCGTGCTCCGCAAGACGCCCGTGGTGTACCCGGCCGCGGCGCGCTTCGAGCCGCGGGTGTGGCCGGGGCCGGTGGCGCCGTCGTTCGACGAGTACCAGCGGCAGCGGGTTTTCTGCGAGTTCAAGGAGCTCATGCTCGAGGTGCCGGCCAAGAAGATGCCGGGCCAGGCCGGCAGAGCAGACAAGGCCGACAGAGCAGACAAGGCCGGCAGAGCAGACAAGGCCGGCAGAGCAGACAACTCAGGCAAATCAGACAAGGCCGGCAGAGCAGACAACTCAGGCACAGACCCCGCCGACACGCGAGACACGCCGGACGCATCCGACGCGGACGCCTTGGAGCGCACCATGGAGTTGCCCGCGGGCCAGACCGTGGCCGTGGCGCGCGACCGCCTCGCCCTCGCGGACGCGTTGTTCGAGCCGGCGCTCCACCCGTTCCACGACGCCGCGTACGCCGCGCGGCACCCCGCGTGCAACGGCGAGATGGCCCTCAGCAGCCCCTACGACGACTACCGGCCCACGAAGCGTGCGCGCAAGCCGGACACGGGCCCGCACACGCCACTGCCGGCTGCCGGCGGCGGTCCACAGCCCGAGCGCGGGTTGGCGCAGCTCGTGGCGCACGCGCTCGCGTCCGTGGACGTGGACTTGCGCACGGCGCTCGCGCACAACGTGGTGGTCACGGGCGGCACGTCGCTCGTGCCGCGCTTGACCGAGCGGCTCAGCGCGGAGTTGCAGGCCGCGCACCCGGGCTTGAAGGTGCGGCTCCACGCGCCGGGCAGCGCGGCCGAGCGCACGGGCCAGGCCTGGCTCGGCGGCAGCGTGCTCGCGTCCTTGGGCGCGTTCCACCAGATGTGGGTCAGCAAGGCCGAGTACGACGAGGCGGGCGCGGAGCGCATCTTGACCCAGCGCTTCCGCTGAGCGCGTCTGGCCGAAGGGGAGGGGGGTTGATCGTCCGGGTGTTCTGGAGGCAGCCGCAGGCCATTGGAGGCCGGGATGTCCTGGAGGTGTGGATGTATTGATGGTCGGGATGTATTGATGGTCGGGATGTTCTGAAAAGTATTGATATGTTCTGGATGTATTGATGTGTTTTGGAGATATTGATGGTCTGGATGTATTGATATTCTGGATGTTCTGAAGAGTATTGGTATGTTCTGGATGTATTGATGTGTTCTAAAGGTATTGATGGTCTGGATGT